>NC_091479.1:16050284-16265284 GCF_036971445.1 Narcine bancroftii | reverse complement strand
TAAACACCATTCTGTACTTCATATGGGAAAGATACAATATTTCGGGCTTGAGCCCTTCGTCGAGGTACGAGCAAAATGTTGGCAGGTGCCCGAACAAAATGGTGGGAGGGGACAGATAGGGAGAGGGTCATAGTCCCACAGGCAGGAGGTATTATGTGGGTAAGAGAGGGGTGGGGGGGAACAATGACAGGGAGTGGGTCATAGTCCCACAGGCAGGAGGTATTACGTGGGTAAGAGAGGGGTGGGGGGGGAACAACGACAACTGGGGGTGGGGAAGGCTTGTGAATGGAGAGGGAAGGGTGTGAAGAGCTGGAGATAACGGATAGGGAAGAGAGGGAGAAAGGAGTGGTTTTATTTTTAATATGTGACAAAATTTAATTTTTAAAGACATCTAGACGGATTCAATGAGCCACCAGGAATGGTGCATAAGAACATTTGCAGGGTTCTCTTTGAATGTGCTTTGATCCCTGACTTTGCAGCTTTTCTCACTATGCTCTGTGAATGTGCTTGTATCCTTCCAGATAGCACGTGGTCTTCCAGTTTAATGGTGATTAACTTGTAATCATGTACTCTAGTATCTGCCTGGTCGTAGATCAAACTCTGGTTAAAATTGTTGTAGGATTAATTGTATTTATTGGCCACGCAGCATAAAGATGGAACAGAATTGCTAGTTACTAAGGGGATGAGGCCAGGGTGGGCAACCTTTTAATGTAGGCATACAGTGTAGTAACAGACTATTTTGGCCCACGAGTATGTACTGGGGCTGTCAGTTAATCGGGTGGCACAAACTCATGGGCTGAAATGGCCTGTATCTGTGTCTAAATAAAAAATTTTAAGGTTGGCCACCCCTGGGGTGAAGTGTTCGCAATGATTTCTTTTAAAATACAGTTGAAAAAAACACTGCAGTCCGGCACCTCCAGGGATTGGCAGATGCCGGATAAGTGAATTTTATGGTTGCTTGAAATTGTGTGGATTGGTGAACTAACCACTAAGGGTGTCAGTTTTAACCTTTAGTATTTTTTACCGATTTATTTTCACAATTTTTTATTTTGCCAGTTGTTTGAATTCTGTATAACAGGGATTTTACTGTATGACTTAAAATTAATTTAAACATATTCTCTGAAATATAGAAGATAGGAGCAGGAGTAGGTCATTCGGCCCTTCGAGCCTGCTCCGCCATTCAACGAGATCATGGCTGATCTTAAAGTTCAGTACCCCGTCCCCGCCTTCTCTCCATAACCTTTAATACCCTTATACTGAAGAAATAGATCTTTCTTCTTTGGCTTGGCTTCGCGGACGAAGATTTAAGGAGGGGGTAAAAGTCCACGTCAGCTGCAGGCTCGTTTGTGGCTGACAAGTCCGATGCGGGACAGGCAGACACGGTTGCAGCGGCTGCAGGGGAAAATTGGTTGGTTGGGGTTGGGTGTTGGGTTTTTCCTCCTTTGCCTTTTGTCAGTGAGGTGGGCTCTGCGGTCTTCTTCAAAGGAGGTTGCTGCCCGCCAAACTGTGAGGCGCCAAGATGCACGGTTTGAGGCGATATCAGCCCACTGGCGGTGGTCAATGTGGCAGGCACCAAGAGATTTCTTTAGGCAGTCCTTGTACCTTTTCTTTGGTGCACCTCTGTCACGGTGGCCAGTGGAGAGCTCGCCATATAACACGATCTTGGGAAGGCGATGGTCCTCCATTCTGGAGACATGACCCATCCAGCGCAGCTGGATCTTCAGCAGCGTGGACTCGATGCTGTCGACCTCTGCCATCTCGAGTACTTCGACGTTAGGGATGAAAGCGCTCCAATGGATGTTGAGGATGGAGCGGAGACAACGCTGGTGGAAGCGTTCTAGGAGCCGTAGGTGATGCCGGTAGAGGACCCATGATTCGGAGCCGAACAGGAGTGTGGGTATGACAACGGCTCTGTATACGCTTATCTTTGTGAGGTTTTTCAATTGGTTGTTTTTCCAGACTCTTTTGTGTAGTCTTCCAAAGGCGCTATTTGCCTTGGCGAGTCTGTTGTCTATCTCATTGTCGATCCTTGCATCTGATGAAATGGTGCAGCCGAGATAGGTAAACTGGTTGACCGTTTTGAGTTTTGTGTGCCCGATGGAGATGTGGGGGGGGCTGGTAGTCATGGTGGGGAGCTGGCTGATGGAGGACCTCAGTTCCCTCTTAAATATATTTAATGAACCTGCCTCTACTGTCCACAGATTCACCACCCTCTGGGTGGTTTCCAACTGGATTTGGTGTCAGGGGTGTGGAGGGGTCTTGATTTCGGAGGAGTTCATGAGGCTTAATAATATTGGTTTGAAAGTTGACAAGACAAGTACTTAGAATAAGGAACAGTTCAGCACAGATACAGGCCACCATGTGTTCAAACATGATGCCAAATTAAACCATGTATCTTCCCTGCACATGCACATTGTAGTCCTTGGTTGTGATAAGTCTGTATAAACAGTTCCTGGTATGGGTAGTATTAAGTCTGTATGTCTATATTAAAGACCACTCCATTTCCTGCATTTTTTTTGTCTATCCAAACAGCCCAATAAAAGTTACTACAGTATCTGCCTCCACTCCTCTCCCTGGCAACCTGTTCCAGGCACCAACCTATCACTTATCAAGTTGGGCAGCATCCATGGAGAGTTATGACCAAGACCAGCAGCAATAGAAACTCATCAAGACAATAGTATCTTCAAAACAATTTTTATTAATAATATATTAACAATATAAAATCTTACTTTACTCTAAATTTAACCCCACTATGCATAAATGTATGTGTGTGTGTGTGGCAAACCATTAAAGTTTATTTTGATTTTAAAGTTCAATCTTAGAAAGCTTTGGTGTTGAAACTCAGAGTCTTTAAACTGTTTTCCAAAAGTAATTATGAAGTAGACAAGGCACCAAGTATTTAGACTTCTCAAAACTCACAAATTCTTGTTGAGGTGCTTTTAGAGAAATGTTTCTTCATACAAATTATTTTTCACAAATTCCCCTCTTGTGGGAAGGTTTCTGAACTCGTATTTCACCCGATGATTTCAACCAACCCAGGCAAGGGTTAAATGAAGTGACCATTACAAATGGATGCGCAGAACAGCCCTCTCTTAGAAGTGGCCCTTTTCTTCCAAAGCCGCTCGATTCTGTTTCTTCCCCGTCAAAGGGAGAACAACCCAACAGTATTTCTCCCACTGAAGGTTACTGCATTTCTGACTTCAGATTCAATGTTAAAGATGCCTTCTTGAAGTGTCCCAATCACATGATCTGACATCACCACTTGTTTCATTTTCTTCAGAAAGCTGAGACAACAAGCAAATGGTCTTTTGGGGCTTCTCCTTATCAAACATTCATTGTCTTAGGATTCAATAATCAAACTGCTTAATGGTCTGAAGAGCAGTCAACCTGTCTCTGAACAATGATGCAAGCTTGTTTACAACTGAACATAGGAGACATTGTGTGTGTGTTTTTTTCCCCCCTCCCAAAACCGCACAATATAACTACTAAAAATAATAAATTTATAAATTAAATAATTCTATAACAAGAGGAACAAACAGTCAACGTTTGAGGTTGGCACCCTTGTTTGAGACTGACACTACTGTTAAAAAAACGACTACGATTGTGTAATTGCCCCAGAAGCCAAGAAATGAAAGGGTGATCAACATTTCATTTCCTTCTTTATTAATTCTGTGCAGTCGAAATCAGGTCCCAAGCTCCCAAGCTCCCAAAATTCTATTCAATTGCTTGAGAGAATGATTGGACAGGAGGAAGTCAGGGGAACACGACCCATTCCTCACTGAGGGAGAGGGTCAAGAATTTCAAATTCCGGGTGTCAACATCTCCGAGGATCTGTCCTGGGACTCCATGTTGATGCAATCACAAAGAAGGCCCGCCTTCTTTGGAGGAGATTCGGTATGTCACCGAAGACTTGAAAACTTCTACAGGTGTACCGGGGAGAGCGTTCTGGCTGGTTGCATCACTGGTAAGGAGGCGCCACCGCTCAGGACGATAAAAATCTCCGGAGGGGTTGTTAACTCAGCCTGCGACATCACGGGCATCAGTCTTCGTTCCATCGAGGACACCTACGAAAGGTGGTGTCTTAAGAAAACAGCCTCTGTCCTCAAGGACCCCCACCACTCTTCGCGATGCCACCATCAGGAAGAAGGTACAGAAGCCTGAAGACGAGAACTCGACAGCACGAGGACAGTTTCTTCCCCTCTGCCATCAGATTCCTGAATTAACAATGAACCACAGACTGACTTTAGACTTTTTCTTGCACTATTTGTTATTTATTTTGTAAGGGACTTTGATGCTCCAAATTTTATAACAATAAACTCTGATATCGTGAGATCTAGACTGAGGTCAATGCCTCAAAATGCAGAGTTATTATAATCTAGGGTTGTGCACCTGTTACTAACCTGTAACCAACAAACAATGAGTTTATCAATTCTATTGACAGAAGTCAAATATATTGGTTAGTGAAGCATTCTTTTTAAGATCTTGTACTGATATTTATCTGTAAAGCACTTCAAAATGTCTAAATAATCCAAAGAACTGAGTTTAGCTTTTAACTTTGGGCAGAAATGACTTGTTTGCTAAGTAGAACACAATCAAAATGTGGGTCAACCCCATCCCACCCCACCCCACCCCACCCCACCCCACCCCCAAACCAGTGGTTTTCAAGCCTTTTCTTTCCACTTACCTATGCCATAGGCGCTCTGTGAATAGTCAGGGATTACTAAGGGAAAAAAAAGTTTGCAAACCACTACTCTAAACAATCACCAATCATCGTATTTCTGAGGACAAAGGAACAAAGACCTCAGGCGCTGGGAAACCGGAGCAACGCACAGAATGCCAGAGGAACTCAGTGGGGTGGGGTGGTCGGACAACATCCATCAACAGGTAAAAGGGGGACCAACATCTCGGGTCAGGAATCATACCCGATCAAGAGCTCCGGTCCAAAACGTTGGCTCCCCTTTACTTCCTGTGGGTCTGCTGAGTTTCACCAGCCTATTTGTGCATTGCACTGCAGACTTTCTTCCTTAACTCTTTGGCTATCTGTTGCCTTCTTGAACACATTGAGTTCCTCCAGCATTTTTCATATTTCGGGGTGCACTTTCTTAATTTGAATGACATCCGCCTGTGGTGACCAAAGAAAAATTCTTTGATTAGTATTCTACCTTGGTACAAAAGAACCGAAACAAACTTTCTTAAGAATCCAATATTTATGTTTGTTGTGTCGGAAGGGAAAAGTTCAGTGGGTTCAAAGAATAGCGGGTCTGGACACAGGCTGAACGCAGAAATAATCTTTATTGAGACACACGTGACGGGGTTGCGACAGGGATAACACAGCAAGTTTTCTCAATCACTCAACACATTGCAACCAGTCACACTAGCAATACCAACAACTGATTACACTCACACAAGCGCAATACAATCCAGTCACAGCAGACTTAATGCTACCCAAACCAGGAACTGTTTATACAGACTTACCACAACCAAGGACTACAATGTGCCAAGGACTACAAGCCCACAGTTCCTTGTCTAACGCAGGCACGGCTCAGATGCTCTATACATTTACAACAGTATACCACAACTCCGATGTAGTGCACATCTTACCCTCGACTCTGCTGGCATTGTCCACAGCAGGTTCAGCTCAGGACCGAAGAACGAAAGAGGAAGAGCTCCTGCACGTGGTGGATCTATTGTAGAGTAAGCCGGCCCAGGTAATCACTGGGTGATTGAAGGGGCCAATGGTCAGGTGGGCAGAGTCCAACCTTGATCGGCAGGCAATTTATGACTAGCTTCCAGACGGAGAGGTCAGGTGACCTGCCCCAATCTTCATTCCCATCAGGTTACCATTTTATGGATATCGGAATAACGTTATCTTTAAAATCTACCTACCTTCTCAAAAATATTTTGTAATTGATTGGCACCATCTTCATTAAATACTCTCCATATTCACACTTTTAATGCAAGGCTACCGGCCACCATTACGTCAATCTACAGGAGCTCTATCGACTGCGTCCTGGCCAGCTGCATCATGGATGCTGCAGAGAAATGGATCAGAGGTCAATTGCACCGGACCAGAAGAGGGGCAAAGAGGATCACTGGAGTCTCCCTCTCCCCATCGACATGATCGACTGGTATTGTGGTGTAAGGATTCGCAACGCCCTTCCATCCCGCACACGGTATCTTTCAGCTGTTCCCATTGGGGAAGAGATACAGGAGTATTAGAGCCACCAGGCTGAGGGAAAGCTGCTTCCCGCGGACAATGCTGAATGACCAAAGGAACTGCTCACACTAACTATCCAAACCTCTCATACTTCTGAAACAAATACTTATTTATGTCTATATTAAAGATATTTGTCCTGCATATGTATTGTCTGCCTATGTGTGTGGTCTGATTGTGCACTGAAGACAGGAGAGCGCTGTTCCATCGGGTTGTTGACAATAAAGTTGACTTGTAACAGCATGGAAAGCCTATTTTTTAATAGTAGCCTGACTTATACAATTGAGCAGATTGAAATCAATAAAAATCATTTGCAACATCTCGCAATTACCTTCCAAATAATGGTTCAGACCACACAAATCTTCCGGGTGGAA
The DNA here is from genome assembly GCF_036971445.1 of Narcine bancroftii. NCBI lineage: Eukaryota > Metazoa > Chordata > Chondrichthyes > Torpediniformes > Narcinidae > Narcine > Narcine bancroftii. Next base: position 16,258,696 of record NC_091479.1, on the reverse strand, counting down.
GGATAGACATTAGGCCCTTTCATACAGTCGAAAGGCCAGAGTGTGAAGGCGGAGATTCTCTGCCCTTACGTCAGGAGTCTTGCCTCCACGAATTCACCCTGGCCGGTTCCAAGGCACCGACTACAATTGCCCTTGGGGGGAGAAGGGTCAGCGGCAGAGCGCTGCGCTCCGCCGCCCTGAATGAATGTACTGCCGCTGGCTGGGGTGGGGGGGGAGGGGCAGGCTGGTGACGTCACCAGCCCGCGTCCCATCTCACCCACTGCTCTCCCTCCATGACCCCTCCTCAGGGCAGGGGCGGACTTTGGGGCCGCTCATCGGTGCTCGCGGCTTAATAGAGCAATGGGAAATGCAGAACAGTTCCAGCCGCGTGGGGGATTATGGGTAGGGAAGACGGCCATTGCTCTGCCGTGTATTTATGGCGAGCAGCGCCACGGTAAGTTTAAAACATTTATCCACCTCTGCAGATGGCCAGCATGAAAACACCTAGTATTTCTTCAAACAGGGAGCAGACAAAAGGTTCTCGGTCTGCAAAATCCGCAACCTCCCAGTAGCCAACCATTTCAGTTCTGAGTCACACTCCCAAACTCATATGTCTGTCCATGGCCTTATACACTATCCCACCCTGACCAGCCTGACCACCCTGACCACCCTGACCACCCTGACCACCCTGACCACCCTGACCACCCGCAGATTGGAGGAACAACACCCGATTTTCCATCTGGGCACTCTCCAGCCAGACAGCCTAAGCATTGCAGAACCTGCTCGCCTTTCCCTTCCCCTCCTCCTTTCCCGTCTTTCCAGTTCTCCCCCTCCCCCCTTTACCCACCCAGCCATCCCTCCTCCCTCCCTCATCGCTGCTGTCCCCTCCCTCCTTTCTCCACCCATCATCTCCTGCCTTTGCCAACCCCCCTCCCTTTTTGTACGGACATTCTCTCATATCTCGATGAAGGGCTCAAGCCAGAAAACATCAGTCGTGTATTTTGACTGGACCTGCTGAGTTTCTCCAGCAATCTGTGATTTTACTTCAACCACGGTATCTGCAGACTTTCGTGATTTACTGCAGACAAACGGTTATTGGATAAATGCAAACAGCATGAGGCATATCAAGAAACATAACTAATCTCAGCTACACTAACTAATTTGGATCTTATCAGTTGACCAGGCCAAGGAATTTGAGCAAACAATTGAGCCAGCAGGCCAAGTAGCAGCCATGGGTAGGCAAGATCTCTTTCTTATTTCAAAATAGTTTTTTATTCACAATTAAAAATATATCCAGTGCAAGGTCTTCCCACATTCATAGTGTTGTAGCCAGGTGCTACTCGAAAGAAAGACACACACACAGTGCAGTCAGGTTAAGCTCTGTGTTTTATTGGGGTCTCAGGCCCGACTTTTATACCTCTCGCGCTCCTGCCATTCCCCCTTTATACTGACGCATTGAACCGCATAACGAAAGTGGGTTTCCCGCCCGTGGGTAACCCTCTTGCATGACAATTCCTTCTTCCTCGCATGCTGTCCCTGTCTGTTGGCTGTGCAGCAGTCATTTTGGGGGTCACTGGGCCTTATGTTGCCTTTACCGTTCGTCCGCCGGTTCGGTTGCTAGGGCTGTGTGGTCCTCTGGCTTTTAGGTGCACTCAATGCCCGGAGCGCCGGTTTGATCGTTGCAGCGGCGGGCCACCACATGACCCCTCCCTCTCACCGAGAACCGGCAGTGTTGTCCGTGGTGTCCAGGTGCAGAGTCTCTGCAGGCTTCGGTGGCCTGCCTCTCCAGCGTGGTGCTGGCGTCTCGACGGGGGCGTGCCGAGTCCAGGTGTGCCAGCTTTAGTCTGACCGTGGTGAAAACCTCCATCTTGCCTCCGACCTCTAGCTCGAACGTGGCTCCATTATTATGTACCCGGAACAGGACTTCATAAGGTCTCTGCAGCGGTGGACAATGCAGACACCTGCGAATGAAAACATACTCACAATCCTTGGGTACGTTGGTCCTTGCGTGTCCGTGCCAGGTTGCCGACTCTTTCCCTCATCTTGCAAAGGAGAGCCGAGACGTCATCCTGCTGCCTGCCTGGGGGTGGTACAAATTCCCCTGGGCCCACCAATGGAGCTTTGTAGATGAGCTCGGCCGAAAAGGTGTTAAGATCCTCCTTGGGTGCAATGCAGATACCCAATAGCGTCCATGGTAGCTCATCCATCCAGTTAGGTCCTTGGAGTCTGGTCATGAGTGCAGTCTTGAGGTGCCTGTGGAAGTTCTCCACCAGCCCATTTGACTTTGGGTAGTAGGCTGTTGTGTTGTGCAGCGGGGTGGCCCACAGGCTGGTAAGGTCGGTCCACAGGCTGGAAGTGAAATGTCGGATGTGATGTGGGATGGTAACCCTAACTGTGCCATCCAGGACGAAATGAGGGCCCTGGCGCATGAGGTTGTGGATGTTTCTGCCAGCGGACTGCTTATGGCCGCCTGGTAAAGTGGTCGCCCAGCGTGAACAGGTAGCGGAAACCCTGGGATACTGGTAAGGGTCCTACCACGTCCATGTGGACATGGTCAAACCTTTGTCCTGCTGGCGCAAAGTGCTGAGGTGGGGCCTTGGTGTGCCGCTGTACCTTGGTTGTTTGGCACTGCGTGCATGCCTTCCTTAAACTGCTGACCTGCTTTCTCAATCCACGCCACACACATTTGCTGGCTACCAGTTTCTGCTAGACCATTCTCCATTCTCCAGCCCTTCCCTTTCCCCTTGTCTTCTTTCCCTTAGCTCCCCAATCCCGCCTTCCCACCGAGCCATCCCTCCTTCCTCTACTTGCTACTATGCCCTCCCTCCCTTCTCCACCTATTACTTCCTCCCCCTACCCACCACCACCCCACCACACCACTTTGATAGGACACCTGCTGACATTTTGTTCATACCTTGATGAAGGGCTCAAGCACGAAACGTTGGTTGTAAAGATCTTTGCTACACTGACCTCCTGAGTTTCTCCAGAATCATGTTTTCACCACTTTTTATCATAATACTCCCCAAAACTATTGATACAGACAGAAGATAAAGCCTTACCCAAATTAAAATGGAAATTAAGGAGGGTGTGATTATATTTGCCTCCATTTGGATTGGAACAAGGTCATTACTGAAAGACCAAATATTTGAACAACTGGATCATTAAACATGAAAAATTCCTCGTCAACTTGGATGCAAAATGTTACGTTGATAGGACAAACTCCGAAGAACAAGGAAGAACATTGTTTGTAAAGGGGTGCAGGCAGACAACCATGAGATATTTGCAAAGATATGATGAGCTTTGAAAACAATGGACTGTTGAAAGCAAGTTTATCTTCAGCATGGTTGGGGAAGGATAAAGACAAAACAAACGTCTGAGGTAAATTAGTTGTTGCAGTAAAAAGGCTGAAAATACACAATATTCAGGTCCTCAGAAGGAAGCCAGCGGCAGGGTAGCATAGATAAAAAGCTCACACCCGAATGGAGGGTGAACTAATGCTTTTATTAGCTTGCCACACAGGTAGGGTTCAGAGGGGGATCTGGGTTTAGGCAGGAAACCAGGGTTATATATATGGGCCCCTGGGGGAGGAGCTGGGAGGCGGGACCAGTCGTTAGTACAGCACACTTCTAGTGAATCCCAGTTCACGACAGGCAGTTCTATATGAATTTTCACTGAGACCTGCTATTGTGTCTTTGTAGTGAAGATATATGGAACAAACGAACCCCCAAAGAATGTAAGATTAACTCATAATGGGAATAATACTAAAGATTAATCAAAAACACTGGCACCATCTGTACTTCAGTTCAAACCGGTAGGAAATCGAAAATTCATAACATCCTGAGTTACATCAGTTATCATATGGATTGGATATAATTTTAACAAATAAATGATCTTTGATTTTGTACCGATGTCGTGAGCTTCCCTCGACACCAGAGCTATTGGTATTTGAAGGGAGCGAAACATGGAAGTCTGGAGACGTTGTGGTTAAAAGCACACAGTCAATACTGAGGAACTCGGCCAGTCCGTGGGAGGTCAGGACATACAGTGGCGTTGCTACGGCAGCGCTGCAGAATAAAGAAGCATCTGCACGGTGTGAGGGTGAACAGGAAACTGACTTTATTATTTGAATCCCTCGCGCTGCACATAAGGGAACACCTGCTACCGGTGACGTGTGCGCTGGCTTCCTGGAAGTGATGTCGGCGGGCCATGGCGTCACTCCCTGGCTGGTGGTACACCACCCGGGAGCGGAGAGTTCCCCGCAGCACCAGTCTTGGGTTTCTCCTCGGGAGCGAAGGGGGCCCCATGCCACCTTCAGTGGGCCGACTGGGGCGGTGATTCGGCCCATCTAACTGCGCGGTTGCTCGGCCCGCTACAGTACTGTATTACCGATGTTTCAGACCTTTCTTCACAAGATCTAGGAGCAGAACGTGGCCCATTGAGGCTGCCCCGCCATTCTAATCACGAGCTGATCCATCCTCCCTCACAGCCCAACTCCCCGACTTTCTCCCCATGATGCCCTGATTAATAAAATATCTGTCAATCTCTGCCTTAAATGTACCCAACAGCCTCTCTCCCACAGCCACCTGTGGCAACAAGTTCCACAGACTCATGACTAAAGAAATTTCTCCACATCTCTGTTTTAAATTGACGCCCTTTTATCCTGAAGTTGTGTGCTCTTGTCCTAGACTCCCCAACCATGGGAAACATCCTTGCCACATCTACTCTGTCCAATCCTTTCACCATTCGAAATGCCTCCATGAGGTCCCCCTCATCGTTCTGTACAAATAACAGTCCAAAAGCCAACAAATGTTCCTAACCCTTTAATTCCCGGTATATTGGTCGTCCTTCGGTTTGAATGTGTCATTGTGCAGTTCATCTGTGGACACGAAGATAACTCTGCAATCCCAGTCCGGAAGCGCAGGGTCTATCACAATGGGGACACTGGAAGTCCATTGCTGGCTGCTGCTCTGTGATGCTGTTCACGGTTTTCTACCTGTTTTTGGCAGCGCCTGTCTTCAAAACTGGTGTAGGCTTCATGGCACAGGGCTCGCCAACGGCATCTGTCAGCAGCCGCGGCTGCTAGTTCCCTTGGCCGGAAGCCACAGTAGCGTAGGGTTTCCTTCACAGCATCTTTGCTTGGAGGTGTCCAGTTCGATGGTCGTCCATTCTGATGACGTGTCCCACCCACCGCGTCTGGGCTCTGACTTTGCGTGACCCAAGACCTCCAGGTTGGAGACACGGTCTTACCAATGAATGCCAAGGATGGCGCACATGTGGAATTTCTCCAGTTGCTTGATGTGGTGCCAGTACAGAGTCCAGGTCACACATCCACCTAGGAGAGAAGGGATGTCCACAGCTCTGCAGATGTTCAGTATAATCCAAGTAAATCTACTCTGAACCTGAAACCTTTCCAACACACCAGGACATCTTTAGGCATCTCAATAAAGACTCGAGGGGGAGGAGTCCAGACCAACAGCCAAAAGGTGGAAATTAATTTTGGCTTTGAAGCATTTGAAGGGTGTTGTCTCAATGCTCCCCCTTAGTTGCCCCTGTTTCTCTCAAGTTCCACCTCCTCTGACCTCTTGCCTGATGGCTTGATCTCCTTCCCCTTCCCCTCTCCTCCTCCCACCTTATTCCTCAGGTTTCTGTCTGTTCATGCTCGCAGCAAGCGAAGGCCTTGGGCCCCGAAACGCTGGTTACACTTCTCACAGCTGCTGCGGTTGGTAACTGCTGAGTTTCTTTTGCACTCCCGTGCATCAAATTCCTAGAATGCTTTGTGAAACCAAGTGAATTTTAAACTGAGGTGCTTAGAATTCCTCACTGTTTTGATGTTTCTGTGCAGTTAAGGAAGGGGATATGGCTGGGTTTTTTAAAATTTGCATGAAACATGACCGGCTGTAGACGCTGTTATTGTAGTAAACACTCCGAAATGCTGGAGTTTTCGGCATTTATAGGGGACAAATATGATTTTTACATAGACCTTACGTGATTTTTTCATTCTGAAGTGTCACCCTACCTTCCAGCCGTTCGCACAGGAACGACCAAAACTCCAAATGTCCGTATCTGTCCGCGAGTTTAGACGGAGTACCTGAAGTGTTTTGTGTGTAAAGAGGCGGGATGGCAACACTACTGTGTCGACCATGACATATAACAATACGAGCGACGCGCAGCGATGTTGCCAGTGGCATCCTGCCCGTTAGCCATAGACCAACAGCAGTTCAGTTTGGACTGCAGGCGATCTGTGAAACTATCTACAGGTCAAGGAGGTAAAGTGGCAGGAAGGGAATGAATCCCTTATTCCCGCTCCGATCTTTTTACGCAATTGGGAATCATTTCCCGGGGCCCAGCGGAAGTACAAAAAGCATAATGGATACATCGCCGACATTTTGGGCCAGAGCCCTTCTTCAAGGAAAACTCAGAAAAGGCAGAATCCAGACCAATAAAACCGGATATGATAAGGGACTGGGTAGAATGTATCATGTGGGGGAGGAATCCGGACCAACAAAACCAGATATGATAAGGGACTAGGTGGAATGTATCATGTCTATGCGAAAGGAGACAGGGGATGGAGAGACAAGTTTTTATTTTCCACATTGTATTCTACAATTTAACTTTTTGTTTCTGAGTGTTAATCCATCAGTTATTAGAAAACAATGTACAGAAGTGTTTTCTCGTGAATGAAAAGTCAATTAAGGCTGTTCCTTGAAATCTTATTTTTAAATTAGCGACACATCCAAAGAATTAAAGGCAAATGAGAGCAACATTTCCCAACATAATCTGCTAGATTACTGAAATGTGTTTTGGCACAATGAAAACGGCGGCGCTAAAACCATATCTTTTTAATTTCTCAGGAGTCAAATACAATTGATGTAAAAAATTATAATGAACTAAACTATATCTTACATTAAGTAATTTAGTCACGCTCTCTTGACATATAACTTCCCAGTCCTCCTGAGGTACATCAAAAGATAAATCTTCTTCCCATTTAATTCTAGATTTACTTAAATTTGGTTTATTTGTACTGCCTTGTAAAAAAGTATACATATCAGAAATAAATCCCTTTTTTAATGTATCCAAAAATCAAGAACTCAAACTTGTTTAATTTAGGCAGCGTCATTTCTCTTCCAAAATTATCCATTACCGAGGCTTGCATTAATAATGCACAATTGCACAAATAAAGAATTAAGTGATATCCCACATTTTTCCCCTAAGTCGTGGAAAAGAAAGAAACTGTCCTTCTCCAAAACAATCATCGATCACCTTTATACCGTTAGAGTCCCAAATCTTTAAAGACACATTATTCATCGAAAAAGGAATGATCCTATTTGATATGGTTTTAGTCATTCGGATTTATGTTTTAGATGTGGACTTCACACTGGGACATTTGTACATGCCAGTTTGGTTTTGTGATAAGGTCCAGCCATTTTGGGAAAAGTTTAGAGTATTTTTGGAATACTGGGTCCGTTAATTTTTTTTTTTTGCTGGGTTATACTGTATCTTTGACTGGTTTGGGGTTGGACTAGTTTCAGATGGCGTTTGTTCGTTTAGCATTGGCGGTAGCGCGGAGATGTATTGCAATTACATGGAAAGATCATGCGGAATTAAATATAACTTGCTGGCAATAATGAGTTGAGATCTTGTAACTATACGGAGAAAATAACATATAACTTACATGATAATTATTCCTTTTTTGTCCAGATGCGGTCACCTTATTTGGAATATATGGGTTAGAAATACCTTAAGTTTTTTTTTAATTATAATTTTGAAATATCACAGTCTATGTATGTAATTAACTGGTAGATGCCTTTTCTTGCTCCACTTGTGGAGTTTGTTGTGGGGGTTGTTTTGTTTATTTTAGTTTATCTTGTTATTTTTTTTTGTATCTTAAAATTCTAAATAAAGTTTTCAACAAAAAAAGAAAATGACACCTCTGTAATGGCAGCTCTTCCGCGGTGTCCAACTGCCGTGAGCCCCCGCACAGGCTTTAAACGGCCTGGGAATGGAGCCGATGGTGGTTTTATTTTAAAATTCTGCGACCGGGGGGGGTGGGCGTCTGCGCCCAAGATGGTGGCGCCTCCATGATCAGCAGAGGTTTGAAAAGGGGAAGCAGGGCAGCGGACCGGTGAGGGGTTCTGCGGCTGAAGAGCACACGAGCTGCGGCCCCACTGGCGACTGTGGTCGCGGGATTCACCCCGGGCTGCGGGCCGCTGGAGACTATAGCCGAAGAAGGGGTATCAGGTATTGGAAGCAGGGTGCGAGAGGGTGCCGAGGGCCCTGATCCTGTCAGAGGTTCAGATCTGGAGGTCGCGCTGCTGCTCATTTGGACCGAGCTCTGTGTGGCCACAGGGATTGTGGGAGCGCCGGAGGCAAACCCACGAACACTCGCTGACTCTGAGGGGACTCTCTTTTGCTTCTCTTTCTGTAAGAAGCTCTTCAGGCAATTTCTGCCAACAGCAAATCTGTCGGCCTTACTGCAGTCAAAAGCAATTTCCGTGTAATGCTCTACCAGGCGTAATCTTGCAACTCGACTTTGAGGCATTTGGCAAATAGCTTAGATCGGATTTTGAGGATCATTACAGTTCACTCCAGAGCAACGCCAGTGACCCAGGTTCGAATCCGGTTCAGTCTGTAAGGAGTTTATAACATCTCCCTGCTAACTGTGTGGTTTCCTCCTGGTGCCTGCCCTCCAAAGACGTACAAGGTTTGTTTGGTTAATTGGTGCCCTGGTAAGCCCTGTTACCGTACTGTATGTCTTAAATTTAAAAGTTAAGACTGGAGCACAAATCCACGCTAATACTCAATAATTTGAGGTATGCAAGTGCCTTGACAGGTGGATGGGAAACTTCCTGTGATCCTTTATACAGCTCTTATCTTGGAAGTCAAGCACCATGTTGGCTGTCCCATTTCCTGCTGTCAAACAATAGCTTTATTCAAGAGCTCTTCATTTAAGGTGGGTGCATTGCAAAAGCCCTGAAGTTATGAGCTGTGTCAGACCAATGAAAGCCTGGGCTGGAGAATTAATTATTTAGGATTACCTGAGTTTTGAATTTTGAAATAAATTTTTCTGGGAAATTCTTTTATATAAAGAGTAAAACTTTCTCCAATTGAGGTGCCACATAACATTTTTATGCAAGCTAAATATTATTTTGTCGTAAGATACAAAAGTCTGCAGATGCCGTGGTTGAAGTAACAACACAATGCTGGAGAAACTCACTGGTCAAACAGATGCCTCTGCAGCATCTTGGACCCGGGAGAGGTTACCGGGGCAAAGGTGCTGGAAGCACCTTTTAAATTGCAAGGGGGATCTACCCATTAGATTGCCAACCTGCGATTTTAAGCGGGATCCTGCCACACCACCCCCCCGCGACGACGCGTCACACACTCACCGGAAGTACCACTGGCTGTTCGGATGCTGGCCGCCCGGTGACGCATGCACGCAAGTGCTGACGTCACCGGAATAAGTGGGTCGGCCATTTTCCTTTTCAAATCGCCCGTGGACGCGACCTAGGTAAGTTTAACTGGGTTTCCCTGACGACCTCTGAGGTAGGTCAGGGACCCGGTTGGGTTCCGACGGGGTCAGGGCTCTAACTGGGGCGCTAATTGGGCAAATTGCCTGGTTCACCCCATTTTACCCGGTAGTTTGAAAGAGCCTAGTGAGTCTCTCCAGAAACTGTTTGACCGGCTGCGTCTCTCCAGGTCAAACAGTGTCCTTTATGTAGCAACGGTAAAGATACATCACCAAGTTTTGGGCTTGAGTCCTGGACAAAATGTCACCAGGCAACCAAGTAAAATGTTAGGGTGGGGAGAGGGGCAGCGGGAGGGGAACGGTCCGACAGGCAGGAGGCAAGAGGTGTATAATGGAGGTGATGGAGGGAGGGCACAGGCAGGAAGCTGGGGGAGATGGCTCAGTGAGGGGAGGGAGGGGAGAATGGAGAGTAGGCCAGCAGAAACCAGAGGAATCGGTTTCAGGTTTACCAGAGAATTGAGCCCTGAAATGTCAGTTATACATCTTTAACCTCCTATGGACACCTGCGAGACCTGCTGAGTTCCTCCAGCAGGGTACGTTTGAGCATTAATATTATTTATGATATTTGGACCTCTCCTGTCATTGTCACTGCACAGATTTGCGCATGTAAAGGAAATTCTCCAGGATCAAGGAAGACGCATTTCAAACTTGCAGTGCTGCCAAGGGAAACTTCGCATGAGAAGTAAGACTGAATCAAAATAACCTCGCCCTCAGTGTCCCCAAAACCAAGGAGCTGATTGTTGACTTCTGGAAGGGAAAACCAGAGGTATACGATCCAGTGATGTATCAGAGGTGGAGAGGGTGAGCAAATTTAAGCTCTTGGGAATTATTATCTCAGAGGATCTTTCCTTGACCCAACACGCCAATGGCATCGTGAAGAAAGCACATCAGTGTCTCTACTTCCTCAGGAGTTTGCCGAGGTTCGGTACGACACCAGAAACCCTGGCAAATTTCTACAGTTGTGTGGTGGAAAGTGTGCTGACCGGCTGCATCATGGTCTGGTCTGGGAACACCAGTACCCCTGTGCGTAAAACCCCGCAAAAGGTAGTGGACACAGTCCAGGACATCGCAGGCAAAACCCTTCCCCCACCTTCAGGAACATTGCCAGGGAACGCAATCATCAAGGATCCTCATCACCCAACACACGCCCTGTTCTAGCTGCTGTCATCAGGAAAGAGGCATCGGGGCCACAAGACTCACACCACCAGGTTCAGGAACAGCGGCTACCCCTCCACCATCAGACTCCTCAATGACAAACTCAATCAGGGACTCATTTAAGGGACTCTTACTGTGCAGTTCATTGGGTTTTTTTCTCCTCTCTGTATTGCACAGTCAGTTTGTTTACATTTGTTTATTTGCTTTCATGTGCACATTGTTGACAGTTTTTTGCACTACCAATTAGTGGTAATTCTGCCCAGCCCACAGGTAAAAGAATCTCAGGGGTTGTATGTAATGTCATGTACATATTCTGATAATAAATCTGAAATCTGTAAAGGTTACATTATTATCACCTAACACCACATTTAGAATGTAACTTTGTCTACCATAAGGAAGACACTTTGTCCAGCGCTCCTTCACAGAAATGAGGCTCCAGTGAGGAATGAACTTGCGACTCCTGGTTTACAAGTGCTCTAACCACTGAGCTCTCGGAGATCCAATTGGTTCTCAACCTTATTCGGTCCGAGGCCCAAACGGCTTCCGGCCTAACATGCCAGGGCACACTCGTAGCAATGACTGGGCAATATTTTCAAGTCAAAGGCAGCTCTGCAAGAAACACCTCTTCATCTTTTATTTAACCTTTTCAAAGGCTCGCATGGAAACACGTTGCGCCCCGACCATTGCGATGAGCCGACAAATAATTAATCAATTTGCAAGACTAACAGGCATTGTATAGTTTGGAGCACAGAAATTAATTTTAGAACATCTGCAAAGAAATATTCGTGAACAGATAAGAATGTGGGGGGCGGGGTTGCAGCAATTGTGTAAATTGGATATTTTTCCACTGGAAAAGAGAAGGTAATGGGATAGTTGGCCGCTATTATTTTGCTAGGAGGAATGGGCAGTGTTTGCATTTGAATGGGGTAAATTCAAGATTAATCTCTGGAAATGCAAGCAAGTGGTAAATCTTTGGAACTAACTCCTTATGGGAGGCAAGGGAGAGTTAATCCTTTAAAGTAATTAACAGCTGTGATTCCCTAAGGTGTCTGCCCGTCTACTCAGGTTTTCTCACTGTTGGAAACAAGTGAAAAACAATTGTGATTTTATTGCACCGTCAATTTTTTTTAGGTTTATTTGCATTAGTGTCAGTGTGAATATTTATATTTTTATCCTTTTATATTTATGATTTTTAAAAAATGTCACGGCGTATTGTATTCATTCAATTTATACAGTGCCAGTGACTAGGGTTCAACCTGCCAGGAGTTTATACGTTAAATTAAATTTATTTACTGCACTGTCGAAACCGATTCTTGCATTGGAACCCGCGCCTCCCAAATGCACCCAATTAGCCTCCCAACCACCCTCCCCCCGCCCCCGTATGTTTTTGGTGCGTGGAAGGACACCCGGAGAAAACCCACGCAAGTCACGGAGGGATCGTGCAAACTCCTTAAGGGCAGCGTTCCCCTCATGTTTGCGTGGGTTTCCTCCCATATTCCAAAGACGTACGGGATTCATAAGCCAATTGGTCACCCAGCGATCAGGACCGGACCGGGGTTCAAATCTTGCGCTGTCTTTAAGGAGTTCATACATTCTCCCCGTGTCTTTTATAGACAGTCATTTTGGTGTCACCCCCTCTGATGGTGTAACCCGGTGTGGTCCGCACCTCCCCCTTCCATCCCCCTACTGTTGCCAGAGTGCTCGTGGTGTTGCACACGGGTCGGTTTTTTCCTGTTGCATATCAATGATTCAGATGATGGAATGAATGGTTTTGCGGCCAAGTTTGCGGGTAGGCGGAGGAGCAGGTAGCGTTGGGGAAGCACTTGGCCAGATTAGGAGAGTGGGGCAGAGAAGTGACAAATGAAATAGGATGTTGGGAAGTGTCCACTTTGGTAGAAAAAATCTAAGGGGCAAACTATTTATTTTAAATGCAGATAAAATTGAAAAATACCCAGATGCAAAGGGACCTGGGAGTCCTTGTGCAGGACGGCCTGAAGGTAAACTTGCATGTTAAGTCGGTGGTGAAGAAGGCAAATGCAAGAGGAGTAGAATAAATGAGCAGGGATGTGACGTTGAGGCTTTGGTCTGACCTCATGGAGCAATTTTGGGCTGACATTGGAGAGGGTTCAAAGGAGTTTTACTAGGATTGAGGGTAATCAGATGAGGAGCGTTTGACAGCCTGAGAATGATGGGGGTGGGGGTGGGGGTGGGATCTCATTTACAATGTAGATATAGAAACATGGGAGAGTCTAGCACAAGATGGCCCCACTTCAGTATTGAACAGAGATGCGGAGGTACTTCTTCAGCCAGAGGGTGGTCAATTTGCTGCCAGATGCGGTCGAGCAGGCCAGGTCATTGGGGGTATTTTAAGGTGAAATGATAGGTTCTTGATGAGCCAGGCCATCAAAGGTTATGGGGAGAAGGCCGGGCGGTGGGGGCTGAGTGGGGAAATGGATCAGCTCGTGATTAAGTGGCGGGGCAGACTCGATGGGCTGAACAGCCTATTTCTGCTCCAATGCCTATGGTATATGCTAATAAACTCGTCTTCATCACATCGACACAGAGAATTTTAAAACGTACTGGGGGACAAAAAAATACTGTAACATCAGTACATTTGTGTGAGTCCAACTGTAAAATCTCACCAACCTTTTCACTACTGTGCTTGAGGAATTGAGTCAAAGTTGCACATCTACATTGGAAAAACAGTTATCTGATAACAAGAACTTCAGCTTTTGATATTCAAAATGCAAATTTTGCTTTTGTAGATCACCCTGGTCTCTTTGTTTTGAAACTATTCCAAATTACCAGCCATACTAATCACCATTCTCCTAAAACAAAACACTCTATTCTGTGCTTTATCATGGGAAGAGATTACCAGGCAAACATTGATGAGCTTAGCTCCAAGCCACCTTGAAGAAATAGCAACATCCCCACTCAATGCCTGGGAAACTGGCACAAGACCACTTAAAATATTCCAACACAGATGCAGCACAAAGTGGCAGAACACTGACCGCAGTTTGAATAGGGAACCACTGACGGTAAAACCCCTGGATGCCAGATAATCAAATCTTCCGGTTGCCTGAGGCGCCCTCAGGGCAATAGAAACAGGCCACTTCAGCCCTTCTAGTCTGTGCTGAACCACTTTTTCTTGCCTTGTCCCACTGACCTGCATTCAGTCCATAGCCCGCCATACGCCTCCCATCCAAATTTTCCTTAAATGTTAAAATCGAACCTGCATTCACCACTTCAGCTGGATGCTCGTTCCACACCCCCACTACCCTGTGAGTGAAGAGGTTCCCCCCTCATGTTCCCCCTAAACCTTTCCCCTTTCACCCTTAACCTATGTCTTCTTGTGTCTCATCTACCCTCAATGGAAAAAGTCCATCTACATTTATTCTGTCTGTCCCCCTCATAACTTTAAATTCTCCCCTCACTCTACTACGCTCCAGGGAATAAAGTCCTAACCTGTTTAACTTTTCCCTGTAACTCAGTCCCTGAAGTCTGGACAACATCCGAGTTAATCTTCTCTGCACTCTTTCCATCTTATTGATATCCTTCCTGTAGTTAGGTGACCAAAACTGCACACAATACTCCAAATTTGGTCTCACCAGTGTCTTAGACAACTTTAACATAACATCCCAACTCCAGTACTCAATACTTTGATTGATGAAGGCCAACCCCATCCACCTGTGACGCCACTTTCAGGGAATTGTGCATTTGTATTCCCAATCCCTCTGTTCTACTGCACTCCTCAGTGCCTGACCATTTACCGTATACGTCCTTTCTTGGTTTGTCCTTCCAAAATGCAACATTTGTCAGCATTAAACTCCGTCGGCCATTTCTCAGTACATGTTACCAGCTGGTCCAGATCCCTCTGCAAGCTTTAAAAACCTTCTCTCTCCACAACGCTTCCAATCTTAGTGTCATCTGCTGATCCACTTGACCACATTATCATCCGGATCATTGATACAGATGACAAATAACAATAATCACAGGCCTTCAATCTGACTAAGACACCTGTATTAAGAATAAACCGTTGAAAAGACAAATGACAGTGAAAAATATAAACTGATTTGAAAGAAACAGATCAGCATTGTAGACCTTAATTATGTAAGGTTCACTTTAATCAGGTAATTCCCATAACTTACAAAATTTAAATTTAAATTCGAACTGGCGCTGTATCAGCGTTGCGTTAACCTCTACGCTAACGGTGCCGGCATCATAATGAACCCCCCTCCCCCAAGTTTAAAGATAAAGCCTTACTAATATACTTTATACTAATGAAGATTTAAAAAAAAGTCTTACTAGGCAGTGAAAGGCAGACACTTTGGTAGATTCGCCCCAGCGGCATTGGCCGGCTCCTCATCCTGGGCGCCGCCATTTTATTCAAACACAACTTTATTGCAACTTTATTCAAACAGCTGATGCGGGCGGGGGACGGGGGTAGGGCACTCTGCTCCCACCTTCACCCAGGATTTGGGTGTTCCTTCGGAGAACATTTACAATTTTAAACTTTTATTCCAGATTTCAGATTTATTGTCAGAGTACGTACATGACATTCACATACAACCCTGAGATTCCTTTATCCTGTGGGTGCAGTAGAATTACCATTAATTGGTAGTGAAGAAAAAAAACTGTATACAGTGTGAGCATGTAAACAATCAAAACCAACTGTAAACAAACTTCCAATACAGAGAATTTAAAAAAATCAAAGTGCGAAAGTAAGAGTCCTTAAATGAGTCCCTGATTGAGTTTGTCATTGAGGAGTCTGATGGTGGAGGGGGAGCAGCCGTTCCCGAACCTGGTGGTGGGAGTCTTGTGGCACCGAGACCTCTTTCCAGCAGCGAGCATAGAGTGGGTGTTGGATGGCGAGGGTCTTTGATGCTTGCTGCTGCTCTCTAATGGCAGCGTTCCCTGTAGATGCACTTAATAGTGGGGAGGGTTTTGCCTGTGATATCGTGGGCTGTGTCCGCTGTCTTTTGTGAGGCTTTACGCTCAGGGATATTGGTGCTCCCAGACCAAACGGTGATGCAGTCGGTCAACTGTAGAAATTTGCCAGGGTTTCTGGTGTCGTACCAAACCTCCACAAACTCCTGAGGAAGTCAAGGTGTTGACGTGTTTTCTTCACGACGCCGTTAGTGTGTTGGGTTTAGGAGAGATCCTCCTAGATATTGACTCCCAATAACCTCACCCTCTCCACCTCTGATTCCCTCAATGAACAGCGGATTGTGTACCTTGGCTTTGCTTTCCTGAAGTCAACAATCAGCTCCTTAGTTTTGGTGACATTGAGTATGGAGGTTGTTGTTGGTGCACCGCTCAGACAAGTTTCCAATCTCCATCCTCTACGCTGACTCATCCCCTTCCTTTAAACAACCCACTGCTGTGGCAACGTCAGCAAATTTGTCGATGGTGTTATTGTCGTATCGAGCCACACAGTCGTAGGTATAAAGCGAGTAAAGCAGGGGACTGAAAGCACAACCCTGTGGTGCTCCGGTACTGATGGAGATTGTGGATCTCCAGCAATTCAATTATTTATTGACTTTAATTTTTTTTAAAATATTTATTTCGTCGATTTTTTTGTTATTTGCTTGAATTCTGGATACCGGGGATTTTATTGTATTCAGTTTGATGTGGTTTCAGAATAAGAGGGAGTTCTTTAGGAATGAGATGAGGACGGCCTACCTTAGACTCGCAACACCTCCTCATTGGTCAGGAAGGTGCAGCAGGAGTCTGAGGAGGGCAAGACCTACGGCCCCCATCTTGACAGCCTTTTACAGTGTCCTGTCTGGCTGTGGTAGATGCCAAGCAACGGACTGGAAGTCAATGCAGAGGGCCATTAAAATGGCTGAAAAGATCCTCTATGGATGGCATTTAATGCAAGTGTTGCTTGAATAGAGCTCAAAGAATTATCATGGTTCCTTACCACCCATCGCACAGGAGGTCTTTTCAAGCTGCCATGCAAAGTGGGGTTAACCGGGCAATTTACCCGGTTAGTGCCCCACTCACGCGGGCACTTGAAAGGGTCCGACCCGTGCAGTATGGTCTCAATCCAACCAGGTCCCTGACCTATCTCAGAGGTAGCGTCCGCCAGCGGCTCGAACAGGAAAATGGCCAACCCAGTCACTCCTGTGATGTTGGTGCTTGCTTTTACACCGACTGCGTCCCAGAATTTCGGGGGACAATTTCCTGGAGACGCAGCGGCTGTCTTAAAGTGTCACAGGGCAGAGCTCAACATGCAAGCTTTGCCTTTCTCCTCGCAGCCCTTCCTTCCGTGAATTTTGCTGGCAAGGAGGCTTATAAAGCGGTCGAGCATCCCAGCGTTCTCAGCAGCTGAGAGAATATTGTCAATTTTCTTCCAGACTCCTGAAAGAATTAATCTGGCCAGGCTACACACACCTCATCCTGCAGCCAGTCGCTTGTGCTTTTAACGGAGTGAGAGTCAGAATGGGAATTTATTGTCACGAGTACGTCACAAAATCCATTTGAGCAACATGAATGGGAACTGTTCTCCGCTGCACGATTAGTTTATCTTAAGTAAAGGTCGGAAACGGAGGAAGGTTTCCCAAAAAAGATTCACCGCATGCAAGGAGTTAAAACAGCTCTCAGCAGGGTTTGTACTGGAGAGGTGCAAGAGGCAATTTCATTCCTCAGGGTAAGGGAAGTAGTTTGGATTAGACCAACATCACAGAAGTATAGCCAAGGCCATAAAAAGATTGGTAGAGGGCAATAAAAGTTTATAAAGGCAATATTATCACAGCTATAAATAAAATAGATCAGAGAATTGATGCATTTGAATAGGTTTGTGTGTAGTTATCACTTCCCAGCTCTTATCTCTTCTAGCCTCCCACCTATGACCTCTTAACTGTCTCGTCTCACAGAGATTATGTTTTTACAAAGTATTTCCAACGCACAAGGTCATGAGTTGCAATTAAGAAAGGAAATTCCATGTCTAATTTATACCCCTCCCACCCAACCTTACTGCCGATTTTGATGCTGTCGTTTGTGTTCAACCTAACCTTTTGAAAAATACAGCATGGTAAAAGGTCCATGAGCCCGTGCCACCCGAGTGCCCCAACTCCGCCCACTACATTTTGGAAGATGCACCCGGAGGAAACCCACGTCGACACCCGAAGACCCTACAAGCCTTTTACAGGCAGCTCTGGATTCTAACCTGGGTCGCTGGCGCTGTGGTAACTTTGCGCCAACCCCCTCCCCCCCCCGCCCCCACGCGAAACATGCCGCTAGCAGCCCCATCCTCAAGGAACGTTTTGCGATTGAAGAAGCAGCAAGTTATTCTTGGTCAAGTCATGTGAAGGGTATGAGTTGGGAAAATGATTCAACAACCTCTTATCTTGAGCCTTGGACCGTTTATTTGAGTTAGATATTTAAACCATCCCTCCGCCCTTTTCTTTTCTGAGACCACCTGCAAATTGGAGGAACAACGCCTCAGCTTCTAACTCGCCACCCTCCAACCAGATGGCATTAACATCGACTACTCTGAGTTTTGTTAGCACCCTCCCCTCATTTCTTCCCCCACCACCCCGACCCGCCCCCCCACCACCGCTGCACTCTCTCTCTCTCTCCTTTTTCCCTCTGTCTCCTTTCGCAGAGTCAAAATCAATTCTCATCACTCCTTTTATCGCATCCAATTAACATCTTTTGTTGGTCTGAAGGCCTCAGGCCCGAAACATCAGCAATATATCTTTGTCTCCAAGGGACAGCTGCGTGGCTCCAGCATTTCTGTGCGTCTTTACATCATTCCATGTTCAGCAAGCTCAAAGCATAGTCATCGGTTGCCCACCACCCCTGGCAGAGTGATGCTGAACCGTTCCACTCTGCCCATTGCAAAACACCATCTGCTTGAGGACCTCATAGGTTCACTGGGAGAAAAAATTATTGTCGGTGTGTTGGGCCGGAACCCTTCATTGAGGCTTCATCATTCATCATAAAGAATCACTGGAAAACTCAGCGATGAATAGAAATGGTCAGTCGATCTAACCTATTCCATCTTTGTCTTGCTGACCATTTCTCCTGTCATGAACGGAAAGCCCAGCAGCAACAGAAATTCCCCAAGACCATGGCTACTTAAACAAAAATGGTTCTTATTTTATTAATACAGAATAATAAGATTAATATTTAACTTATTAATATTAACTTAACCTGACTTAACCCCCTTCTCATTCTAACCGCACGTGTATGTAATATTTATGTGTTCAGGAAAGTTCTTTTTCACTGTCCAATCATTCACTTTTCACTTCTCCTCATGAAGTGGTATCAGGCAATCCAACACACTGTGCATAGGATTAAACAGTTACTATATTCACCAGGCTCTGGGGTTTTAACTTGTTGTTACCGCTCAGGAAGGTCTTTGTGGGTTTCAGACAGATATTCGTTGTTCATGGGACACACACAAACTGATCTCCTTCAATCAGCCAAAGAAACTTGCCCCCTCTTGGGTTTTACCAGAGGATAACCTCTTCTTCCAGGTTACCACAAAGGGTTCTTCTTTTGCCCCTAATCCAGAAGAAACACAATAGCCAGCCACAGCCTCTGCAATTGGCGACAGAGATTTAGAATAGGCTAAGCTCAGAACTCAAAGCCCGTCCTGAAATGGGGTCTTGCAGCAGGTCTGCAAATCTTTAACTCTCTCTCTCTCTCTCCACAAAGAATGGATGTTTTCTCTCTGTTTGCAAAACCACAGGACCCCTCTTGGAACAACAACCTTCAACCAGCACTGGTCTTAATAGCAAAAGGTTTTCAAAGTTCTTGGGCCTTCGACACTGCACAAACACACTGATCCATTAACACCTACTTATAAAACGCTCCCCTTTAGAGACAAGAAGTCTATCCCTTCGAGGGACTGGAGATGTTTGTGAAATGTGATCTAACAACCAAATCTCACAATCTTACCCCACCGAAACACCACCCAGGGACGGTGAACCAAATAGTCTTCGAAAGAGTCAGCCATATCCCATCAAAACATAACACTGGAGAAACTCAGCTGTCAAACAGTGGACTTTGTGCAGCAAAGATTAAAGATACGTCACCAACGTTGCAGGCCTGAGGCCTTCATCAACATATGACAAAATGTAGGCATGCACCTGAACAAAATGTGGGGGGGGGGGAAATGGATGTGTTAAAGTTTGTGGATGATTTAACATTATCTTGTGGCATTTAAAGAATTCTGGGACTTTTGCTGTAGAAGTTGGCCAACAGAATGCAAAGGATTGTGGGATTGTTATTGTAGCTGAACCTAAGTTTTGTTTTCCAAGGAAGTATTCATTTCCCCAGAAATGGTGTCACAATTAAATCAGTTGGGAACCTTTTCTTATCAATGAGGACTGTGAGAAACAGACGTACCTTCACAGAATTTGCTCGAGACAAAAATTGAGAACAAAGAACCTTTATTATACTATGACAGCAATGCAAAGTTGGGGGCTTCCCCTTACCCTGGGAATACACACAGATACTGAGGCTGACCCAACTTTTATACATTTCATTTCAGTACAGAGATACCTTCCCCCTAACATTCTTCTGCCTCCTGGATTGGTTTAGCATTAGGTAATTCTGCCCACGTGGATTCTAACTTCCTATCAGTTTATGTGCCTTCCTGCAAACTTGTTAGCCAGGAAATATCATGTCTTTGTTCTTTTCTCATTAATCAATCCCCAAGACTTGCTAAAGCTATTTACTTGCTATCCTGTTTTGAAGATCCTTATTTTATTATACTTTTACAACCCTTCCTCCCATTCCAGCATCCCTTCACCCTGATTTAACCCATAATACTTTATTTCTAATGAGCACTTGCTTGACTCCTCCCATTCCAGCATCCCTTCACCCTGATTTAACCCATAATACTTTATTTCTAATGAGCACTTGCTTGACTCCTCTCATTCCAGCATCCCTTCACCTTAAGTTAACCCATAATACTTCATTCTTAATTAGCACTTGCTTGACTCCTCCCATTCCAGCATCCCTTACAAGGACCAATATTCCACATCTGTGAGAGACATTAACCACGGACGGGTTGAAGCTAAAAGACTTTGGAAGTTACCATCGAGTGGTCAGGGTAACAACAAGACATTCCAATCCCCTGAACAAACCTGAAAGCTGTTTCCAATTCATTCTCAATCTGTGAGAACATGTGAAACCACATGAGGGCATTGATCTTATTCATTATATAACTCAACCTTTCTCTGGGTACACCTTGAGAAGGATACAGCACGAGAGAAGAGTAACTGACTTTTCATAGTACCTCCTCCTTCCCGCTGGCGTAACTGCAGTAGAAGTAATAAACAATTTGCGTTGTAAAACTGGTTCTGTGGTTCACTGTTGCATTCTTTTTTCCCAGGTTTAAGTTTGCAGCGCAGGCCAACTTCTACAGGTGGAGGGAGAAGGTCGAGGGCCAAGTACCGACCGATAAGGATAAGATCAGCAGATCTCTCATGCAACTTTGACAATCCATTATCATGGATTCAATTTAAATATCCCAACCCAACAGAGGGATTCAGAACTCAAAGCCCGTCCTGAAATGGGGTCTTGCAGCAGGTCTGCAAATCTTTAACTCTCTCTCTCTCTCTCTCTCTCCACAAAGAATGGATGTTTTCTCTCTGTTTGCAAAACCACAGGACCCCTCTTGGAACAGCAACCTTCAACCAGCAATTTAAGCCTCTGGCACTAGTCTTAGTTTTGATATTCAGATCAATATCCCAGCACCTATAGTTTATATCTTTTAACCAATATGCCTGGATGTGTAAGATGTTGCCTGCAGGCACGTCTTCTATCGAAATACTCTGATAAGCAACTCCAGTTATGAGTCATCTCTCATGATGGAATAACTTTCATAAAAGTATATTTGTATTAAAAACCTTAAAGAGCAGCAAGTGAAATGAAAACTGAAATACTGTAGGCAGACTCCATAAATAGTTCACTTGTTGAATACCATTCAAACCAGACGATGACACAGATATAAAATTGCATCTTTATTTCAATACTGTTCCATTACCTTTTTTTCTCAATCTTACAGGTTTCCAAATGCGACCATGCATTGTAGGATATTCAAGCTCCTGCTGCCCCCGTCACCGGAACCCCAGCCGTTCGCATACGGTCCCAACCGTTCTACGGACGATGCCATTGCCATCTAACCCTCACCCACCCGCAAAACAGGGATTCGTATGTTCGAATGCTGTTTATCGACTTTTCGGTGCGGCATTCAACACAATCATGCCTCAGAACCTGACAGGGAAGTTGAGCCTGCTGGGTTTAAACACCTCCCTCAACAATTGGGTTCTTGACTTCCTTTCGAGGAGACCACAAGCAGTCGGGATCGTGTCCAAGCCCATCACACTGAGCTAGCGAGTTCAGCCACCCCCCCCACCCCACCACACCAAGGCCTGCGTCCTTAGTCCACTGCTATCCACTCTGCTGACCCTGTCACGGTGCAGCTAAACACCGCTCGAACCACATCATCAAGTTCGCCAACGACACGACCGTGGTGGGCCTGATCAGTAAAATGAGGGGGTCAGCATCCAGAGATGAGGTGCAGCGTTTCAATGTGGGTTTAATTGTGGTTGTCTTATTAGACAGAATTAGACAGAAATTAGTCTGTGTCTTCACCAAAAGATTGTATAATGCAACTTACTTGGTCTCTATCCAGAATTATTTTTAAGAAATAATGTTAAATAAATAAGTATGGATAGGTATTTTGACTTATCTTTATATTTGTGAAATGTTGTAGCCACTCTAGGCAAGCAGCGAGCGAAAGAACCGCACAGAGTCGCACGTGAGTCGAACCAATGGACCTTAATAGAACTCTCGCGCGTTTAAATCCCTCGGAACCCCGTGACGCTTGCGGCTCCCGGCACCTCGGTGACGTCAGCCGCCAGGCCGTGGTGGGCTTGCCCCGCACCCGGAGCTCTCACAGTCAGATCTGCTGCGGACTTGCCCGCGACTCTGCGAGCCAATTCACCCATTGCTTGGGTGAGCCGCCACATTGTATACGGCATGACGTGCAATTTGTTTTATTAGTAGACTTTGTATGTAGGATTTATATGTCAAACACAATTAAAAATATTTTAAAAAGAATGAAAGAAAAAAAAAGGGGAGGGGAAATGGCGTCGCTGCCAGAGGAGCTGTAATAACAGCGCTGCTACTGGTTGAGCAGGGAGCGAAGTCTCAATGCCTCCACACTCTGCTGATGGCTCCCGACAGGCTTTGAATGGCCTGTTAATGGAGGTGACAGTGTTTTATTTAAACTCCCGCGGGGTCTGGGCCCAAGATGGCAGCGTCTATGATTGGCTGTGGCCACTAGGGGCTGCAGACTCCAGGGAAGCTGAGAACTGGAGCAGGTCGCCAGAAAATGGGCAGAATACCTCCCCCACCCACCCCGGACGAGAAGCAGGAGCAGAAGAGATGGCCCAGAGGACGGTGACCCGCGGCAGCAGACCAGTGAGGGGCCCTGAGGCGACGGGTTTTTGGTGACTTGAGGTGAGGAGGCCACGCAGCCTGCGGGCCGCTGCCGACTACAGTCAAAGGACTCACTCCAGGCTGCGGCCTGTTGGAGACTAGCTGAAGGGCCAGGTATCGGAACTGGGATGCAAGAGGGGGTTGAGGGCTTCCTGACCGTGTCAGAGATGTGGATTTGGAGCCTGGGTCGCTGATGGTTTGGACTGGATTCTGTGTGGCCGTGGAGGCCGTGCAAGTGCTGGAGGTGAATTTCCCGAAAACTCAGTGACTCGGGAGTGGGGGGTGGGGGGGATCTCTCTTTTGCTTCTCTTTCTCTGGCTATAAGGGGCACTGGGAAATTTCCATTGATAGTGTGAACCTTTTTCTCCCTTACAGTAGACTAAAGGATATTGCATGCAATATCATATTTTCTGTTTTATTACATGACAATTACCGGCACCACCTACGGCTCCTAGAACGCTTCCACCAGCGTTGTCTCCGCTCCATCCTCAACATCCATTGGAGCGCTTACACCCCTAACGTCGAAGTACTCGAGATGGCAGAGGTCGACAGCATCGAGTCCACGCTGCTGAAGATCCAGCTGCGCTGGATGGGTCACGTCTCCAGAATGGAGGACCATCGCCTTCCCAAGATCGTGTTATATGGCGAGCTCTCCACTGGCCACCGTGACAGAGGTGCACCAAAGAAAAGGTACAAGGACTGCCTAAAGAAATCTCTTGGTGCCTGCCACATTGACCACTGCCAGTGGGCTGATAACGCCTCAAACCGTGCATCTTGGCGCCTCACAGTTTGGCGGGCAGCAACCTCCTTTGAAGAAGACCGCAGAGCCCACCTCACTGACAAAAGGCAAAGGAGGAAAAACCCAACACCCAACCCCAACCAACCAATTTTCCCTTGCAACCGCTGCAATCGTGTCTGCCTGTCCCGCATCGGACTTGTCAGCCACAAACGAGCCTGCAGCTGACGTGGACTTTTTACCCCCTCCATAAATCTTCGACCGCGAAGCCAAGCCAAAGAAAGACATGACAATTAATCTTAAGGTTGAAAGATATAGGATAATGAAGGAAAGTTTAGGGAGGTCAAGTTAAGTCAGATTCATTGTCTTCTGATTGTACAAGTACTACCCGACGAAACAGCATTCTCCGATCCTCAGTGCAAAACACGCAGACACACAACCAGACATAACACACGTACAGACAAACAATGCAGATGCAGGACAAGTATTTTCTCAATATAAGTAAATAAATATTGTTTTGCACATATGAGAATCTTGGGTGGTTAGTGCGAGCAGCTCCTTTGGTCGTTCTCACTGAAGCTGTTCCTCAGCTCTGATACCCCTGTATCTCTTCCCCGAGGGGAGCAGCTGAAATATCCTGTGTGCGGGGTTGGAAGGGGTCCTCAAGGATTTTGTGCGCCCTCTTCAGACAACGATCCTGGTACATCAGGTCGTTAGGTGGGGGCGGGGTGGGGGCGAGGGAGAGAGGAAGACGTGAGAGGTAGTTGTTCTTATACAAAGAGGTACTGGAGTATTCTGCCGGGGGTTGTTCCCAGGGACGCATACAGAGACAGACATCCAGAATCACTTGAAGACCATCGATTCGGTGAAAGATATGGTGGTGATATGACCACCAGCTGACTGCAGGGGGCGATCTCTATACCTACAGGAAGACCACCTAAGGGCTGACTCCACCTGGCTGGGTGTCAATCAGCCGACCCGAATATAGACCTGAGCCGGCCCCTTCTGAGCCAGTCACACAGGAGCCGCCGAAGCATGAACTGGTGTTCAGACCTTTACCTGCATAAAGCCTGTTGTACAGTCTGCTACCTCAGCACGCCACAGACGCCCTTTGGTATACCTGAAACCTGTTGGTCTTTCTGCACATGGAGGTGTCGGGGAGGGAAAGCTGCTAATTGGCACATTCCAGGCTGCCGGGTGTACGTGCTGAGAGGCTCGGCGCAGCCAACCCGAAGGCACTGCAGGGAAGGACCACAGTCTAGAGAGGGGCTGAGTAACTGCAAGGTGCCACAGTAGAGGTGATGTTGCACATAGAAATGAACGTCACAATGTACAGTGACGAAAATGTAGGCATGCGACACTAAAGGTTAGAATTGACTTTGAACCGTGTAAATAATTTATGTTGGTTACATCACAGTATCCTTACCTCCCATGGACGCTACGGAACCTGCTGGACTCTCGTGTATTTAGTGTAAAGACACATTTTGTTGAGCACAGCAACTTAGTCTGTGCCAGTGATCAGCCTTCATTGAAGTTACACGCTCAAGTCTCATTTATTACCATCTGACTGCACATACACAACCGGACAAAACAGCCCTTCTTGGACCATAATGACCAACAAAGAAAATTCGCGTAAAGATATCAGATAAAATATGTCTATTAATAAATATTTTGGAATAATTTACTCATTTCATTTCTAGCGACCCAAGACTTCAGGATATCGTTCATCAATCTCACAGCCTGCAGGAAGAAGCTATTCCCCAGTCCTGATTTTGATGGGCTTGCATCTCTTGATGTTGCCTGCCACACTTGGTTTTCCAGTATTTTCTTTCACTTTTATCCTGTGAGTGTGTTCCAGACCCATTCATGCAGCCACTAATTATTTTCTTGTCACGAAACAGTAAAATCACGATTACTTTTGCACAAATATTGAAATAAAGTCAAACTCACCTCAGATTTTCAGTGTCCTGCTATTTCTTGTTCAACTCTGAATCTGAGGAGGGAATCAAGTCACTCATTAGGAATGATCAATTTCCTCTTTAAATCAATAAATGTATAAGTCTGGCAGATTCTTTCCATAATCGGCATAACTTTATCTGACAAGGACGCAATGGGTGGGCAGCAAAAGACTGGGAAAGGCGGTTTGAATTCCCTCTGAGATACATTATTGTGTGCTTTGCAGGCTACAAGGTTTTTTTTTTTTTTTTTTTAATTTTTATTTTTTATTTTTCACACCATAAATCACATTAGCCATGATATACACTATTTCTTTTTCACACATATACAGTGACTTTTTCTCCCCCCCCTCCCTTTCCTCCCAAACCACCCCCCCACCCCCCCCTCTCATCCATTTTAGGTATACAATCTAGGTTGCATTAAGCCAGTCAGACAATGTTGTCATTCAACAAAATTACACCAGAAATTCTACTGAGTCCATTCTTTTCTTTCCTTCTCCTTCCATCAACTTAGGTAATGTTTGTCCCCGGTAGGTTTTCGCTATTGTATTTACTGTAAGGCTCCTATACTTGTTCGAATATTTCAATATTATTTCTTAACCTATATGTTATTTTTTCTAATGGAATACATTTATTCATTTAAATTTAGTAGTTTCTTCCTTTTAATTTGGTTATGTATTCCATTAATATTTAAAGACATATAGTTCAGCGTTGCCCTTTTATATTTTGTTTATCTTCTCTTTCCGTTTTTCCATCATTACCTTTCCTCCTTTTCCATTTCTGTTTTCTTATTTTCAACTCTTTATAAGACAACATTCCTACAACATCCGACATTTTCCTTATTCTCCTATTTCTATCTTCTTTATCCCCAATCTCCCCTTCACCTCCTGAGTTGTCCTTTATCCCTTGTCGGACAACCACATCTCCCCTCTCCATTTGGATTTGCGAATCCACTCGCAAGCGTCAACTGATTTTGCAGTGACCGCTATTTCCCCCCATCCCGCCTCCCCCAGAAAAGATTTCACTTTTCATATGTCACAAAGGTCACTCTTTTAATTCCCTCCTTATTCTCTCTATTCCATTACCTTCCCTTATTAATTCTTGTCTATACTATCTATATTTTCCTCTAAGTACAGATACATTCATGTATGCTCATTGTCTCTATTCACTCTTATACCTCTTTACCCGCATACATATCAATCGTGATCATTTTTACTCTCATTACCCGTCTTCATCCCTCAGTCTATTTTTGTCTTTACCCACATCCATATCAATCGTGATCATTTTAACTCTCATTACCCGTCTTCCTCCCTCAGTCTATTTTTGTAATTGTTCTGCAAATTTTCATGCTTCTTTTGGATCCGAGAATAGTCTGTTTTGTTGTCCTGGAATAAATATTTTCAATACCGCTGGATGCTTTAGTATAAATTTATACCCTTTCTTCCATAAAATCGCCTTTGCTGTATTGAACTCTTTTCTCTTCTTTAGGAGTTCAAAACTTATATCTGGATAAATGAAGATTTTTTGCCCTTTATACTCCAGTGGTTTGTTGCAGGCTACAAGGTTGAACATTTCTTGCAAGGATTGAAAGCAACGTTTCGCTTGAAAAATGGTCGTTTGCATGGTGCCTCTGGAATTTAAAACCATTGAGAAATTGTAACTAATTACAATTTGTGACTTCATCCTAAATCCACCAAGTTATTCATTTGGCAAATGAATCTCATTTATTATGGTGTGTGGTTAACTCAGTTCTGACTGGAATGACTGAGGAGAATGGGCCAGATCTTACTTTGGATTTGTGGTCATTCAGTTCAAAAAACATGCCCATTCTGTCCATCTAGCACTCACCTATACTGACCACCGCAATAGCGTGGATCACTCAATGGCCACCCATTTCAATTCCCTGCCCCATTCCCTTGATGACATGTCTGTCCCAGACAGACCACCTGGCCAAATGGAGGAACAAGATCTCATCTTCCGCCTGGCTGCCCACCAACTGGATGGCATTAGCATCAACTTCTCTGGTTTCCATTAAACCCTAGCTCCTTCTTCTTCTCCCGTCGCCCTTCCCTCAGTTCTCTCTCTCTCTCCTTTTTCCCTCTGTCTCCTTCCACAGAGCCATAATCAATTCTCACCTCTCCTCTTATAATATCCAATTAACGCCTTTTGTCTGTTGATCTTGACTCCTCTCCTCCTCCCATTCTTCCCCCAGCCTTTAATTCAAGCACCTACCTGCCTTTTTTTCACTCTTACCTTGAGGGAGGGCTCAGGCCTGTACTGTTCCCATTTACCAGCCCTGGGTCTGCAACTAATGTCTTGGCAATACAACTCTCAATGTTGAGAGGCCTCCTGACATGACAAGAAAAATCATCCTTATAAAATCCCCTCTAAACCTTAATTCTCTGCTCTCTAGTTGTAGACCCCTCCTGCAATCGGGGGAAAAGTTTCCGATTCTCGGCCCTATTTAGGCTCCCCATAATTTTGTGCTCCTGTATTTTTTTTTACCGACAATCGTCCCCCACTCCAAGATTATTAATCTTTTTTTTTGCATGTTAAATTGCTCAGGCGGTGTCTTGAAAAAGCAGCCTCTATCCTCAAAAACCTCCCTCCCACCCCCACCCCACCACCCAGGCCGGGCCCTCTTCACTCTGCTACCATTGGGGAAAAGGTACAGGAGCCTGAAGACGAGCGCCCAGCGGCACAAGGACGGCTTCTTCCCCGCCGCCATCAGATTCCTGAATGATCAATGAACCACTGCTTTACTTTTCATATTTTATTTTTTACAGTAATGCCATAAGATGGTTATAATATGAACGCCTCCACTGTGATGCTGGTGCAAAAACACAGAATTTCACGCCTTGTGCAGGACAATAAATCCTGATTCTGATTCTGCTGTGGAAAGTCAGCCCACAAAGAGTTAATGTTTTTGTAAATTAGGGAGTCCACAGCTGCAAAGCATGGTATGCCTGGAATTGTGTGGGAGTATTAAGTAAGAAATATGGTGCATCTCAAAGTTGCTGGTTTGTAAATATCAAAGAACCTACAAAGAACAGAAGTAGCAAAAACATTAAATTGCTGATAGATTTAAAAAAAGTCAAACTGCATGTCTTCTTCTTCTTTGGCTTGGCTTCCCGGACGAAGATTTATGGAGGGGGTAAAAGTCCACGTCAGCTGCAGGCTCGTTGGTGGCTGACAAGTCCGATGCGGGACAGGCAGACACGGTTACAGCGGCTGCAGGGGAAAATTGGTTGGTTGGGGTTGGGTGTTGGGTTTTTCCTCCTTTGCCTTTTGTCAGTGAGGTGGGCTCTGCGGTCTTCTTCAAAGGAGGCTGCTGCCCGCCAAACTGTGAGGCGCCAAGATGCACGGTTTGAGGTGATATCAGCCCACTGGCGGTGGTCAATGTGGCAGGCACCAAGAGATTTCTTTAGGCAGTCCTTGTACCTCTTCTTTGGTGCACCTCTGTCACGGTGGCCAGTGGAGAGCTCGCCATAGAACACGATCTTGGGAAGGCGATGGTCCTCCATTCTGGAGACGTGACCCACCCAGTGCAGCTGGATCTTCAGCAGTGTGGACTGCATGTAGGCCTGTGTTGAAAGGACTATACAAAGTCCCCGGGTTATGAATGAGATCCTAAGCCCGTCTTTAAGTTGAATTTGTAGGTAAGTCGGAACAGGTACATACAGTCCTTATTTAGCATCCGTTAGTCAAATTTCTTTTTTTTTTTTTTTTTTTTTTTTCACACCATAAATCACATTAGCCATGATATACACTATTTCTTTTCACACATATACAGTGACTTTTTCTCCCCCCCCCCCCCTTTCCTCCCAAACCACCCCCCCACCCCCCCCTCTCATCCATTTTAGGTATACAATCTAGGTTGCATTAATCCAGTCAGACAATGTTGTCATTCAACAAAATTACACCAGAAATTCTACTGAGTCCATTCTTTTCTTTCCTTCTCCTTCTATCAACTTAGGTAATGTTTGTCCCCGGTAGGTTTTCGCTATTGTATTTAATGTAAGGCTCCTATACTTGTTCGAATATTTCAATATTATTTCTTAACCAATATGTTATTTTTTTTTTCTAATGGAATACATTTATTCATTTAAATTTGGTAGTTTCTTCCTTTTAATTTGGTTATGTATTCCATTAATATTTAAAGACATATAGTTCAGCGTAGCCCTTTTATATTTTGTTTATCTTCTCTTTCCGTTTTCCCATCATTACCTTTCCTCCTTTTCCATTTCTGTTTTCTTATTTTCAACTCTTCATAAGACAACATTCCTACAACATCTAACATTTTCCTTATTCTCCTATTTCTATCTTATTTATCCCCAATCTCCCCTTCACCTCCTGAGTTGTCCTTTATCCCTTGTCGGACAACCACATCTCCCCTCTCCATTTGGATTTGCGAATCCACTCGCAAGCGTCAACTGATTGTGCAGTGACCGCTATTTCCCCCCACCCCGCCCCCCCCAGAAAAGATTTCACTTTTCATATGTCACAAAGGTCCCTCTTTTAATTCCCTCCTTATTCTCTCTATTCCATTACCTTCCCTTATTAATTCTTGTCTATACTATCTATATTTTCCTCTAAGTACAGATACATTCATGTATGCTCATTGTCTCTATTCACTCTTATACCTCTTTACCTGCATACATATCAATCGTGATCATTTTTACTCTCATTACCCGTCTTCTTCCCTCAGTCTATTTTTGTCTTTACCCACATACCTATCAGTCGTGATCATTTTAACTCTCATTACCCGTCTTCCTCCCTCAGTCTATTTTTGTAATTGTTCTGCAAATTTTCGTGCTTCTTCTGGATCCGAGAATAGTCTGTTTTGCTGTCCTGGAATAAATATTTTCAATACCGCTGGATGCTTTAGTATAAATTTATACCCTTTCTTCCATAAAATCGCCTTTGCTGTATTGAACTCTTTTCTCTTCTTTAGGAGTTCAAAACTTATATCTGGATAAATGAAGATTTTTTGCCCTTTATACTCCAGTGGTTTGTTGCCCTCTCTTACTTTTTCCATTGTCTTCTCCAGTACCTTTTCTCTTGTAGTATATCTTAGGAATTTTACTACAATAGATCTTGGTTTTTGTTGTGGTTGTGGTTTAGAGGCCAATACTCTATGTGCCCTTTCTATTTCCATTTCATGCTGTAGTTCTGGACATCCTAGGGTCTTAGGGATCCACTCTTTTATAAACTCCCTCATATTCTTGCCTTCTTCATCTTCCTTAAGGCCCACTATCTTTATGTTATTTCTTCTGTTATGGTTTTCCATTGTATCTATTTTTTGAGCTAGTAGTTCTTGTGTCTCTTTAGTTTTTTTATTAGATTTCTCCAATTTCTTTTTTAAGTCTTCTACCTCCATTTCTGCTGCTACTGCCCGCTCTTCCATCTTGTCCATTTTTTTTCCCATTTCTGTTAAGGTCATCTCCATTTTAATTATTTTCTCCTCTGTGTTGTTTATTCTTTTTCTTAAATCCTTAAATTCCTGTGTTTGCCATTCTTTAAATGATTCCATGTATCCTCTAATAAGAGCAAGTATATCCTTTACCTTGCCTCTCTTTTCTTCTTCTATTTCACCATACTCTTCCTCTTCTTCTTCCTCTGAGTTGACCATCTGTTGTTTCTTTGTTGCCCTTTCCTCCTCTTCTATCTTGTTTCTATTGTCTTCTGTGGTCTCTTCTTGCTGCAGGTGTTCTGCAGCTGTCGTTGCCGGCTGTGGAGATCGACTCCCCAGCTGGTCCCCCCTCCCGTCGGTGTGTTTTTTTTCATTCGCATCGCGCATGCGCGAAACTTCGCGCATGCGCGTTTGCGCACTTTTGTTCGGCTCTGCGAGCCATTTTTGTAGTCCATTATTTACCGACCTGAGGGAGCGGGTTTCTCTCTCCGCAGCGGGCCTCTTCGGACAGGTAAGGCCTTCACCTTTTTCCTCCTTTGTCTTCTCTTCCTCTCTTCTTACCGTTGCTTTCGACTTTTCTTTTTTTGTCGCCATCTTCTTTCCACCTTTATACTCACTTTTCTGTAACTTTTATTTCTGTGCCTTTGTGTTTTCTCTTGTTTTTCCCGACTTTTCTGGAGAGGGCTGGAGTTCACCGTCCGGCCACTACTCCATCGCGTGACTCCTCTCCCGTTAGTCAAATTTCTTGAAGTAGGCATCAAGGGAGGTTCGTACAGGGCTTCTCTCGCATCGGATTTATGCTCTGGAGGCCCGGTTACAAAGGTAAATAACCATGATCTGACTCAAAATGGCGGCCGGCACTCTCCTTCCTCGAGCCGACGAACCCGCTGAAGCCGCTCGAAGTCCGTTCGTAAGTGCAAGTTGTCTGTAAGTCGGACGCTCGTAATCTGGGTTGGGGGGGGGGGGTCTGCCTGTATAAGCTGTACAAGGACGTGACGTACTCTGAGTGGGGATCAGTGCAAAGAAAAGGGTTACATTGCTCACTCTTCCCTTGTTGGCAGAAGTCCCCTTCCTGTACTTTTTTTTACACAGTGAAATCTGTTACAGTACAAGAAGGATTGAAGGACACCCGCTTAGAACAGAGATGCGGACTAACTTATTTGGCCAGAGGGTGGTGAATCCGTGGAATTCGTTGCCACAGGAAGTTGTAGAAGCCAGGTCAGTGGGGGTAATTAAAGCAGAGATTAATAAGTTCTTCACTAAATTTTATATTTAGACATACAGTTCCATAACAGGTCCTTCCATCCCAAGGGCCCATGCTCCCCAAGTACACCTAATTGACCTACAGCACCCCAGTACATTTTAAAGGGTGGGAGGAAATCGGAGCACCCAGAGGAAACTCACGCAGACATGGAGAGAACATAGAAAATGCCATGCTAACCGTGCTGCCTCCTGGCCAGGGCATCAAAGGCTAGGCAGTGGGGCTGAGTGGGAAAAATGGATCAGCTCATGACTCAAGCAGGGCTCAATGGGCTGAATAGCCTATTTCTTCTCCTATATCGTACGATCTGATGGAAAACCTCATGTCTGCCATCCAAGTGAAGGCATTTGCTTCATCATCAGTAGAACTGAGCAAGGACTGAGATTTAAAAATGGGTGGAATGTAATGTCAAATTATGACAGAAAGTTGTAAAGAGTGGAGAAGAAATTGGGATGAGGAAAAAGGCGCACGAGGGACACAGCGAGGGAAAGAACCACGCCGAGTCGAATGTGAGTTGAACCAACCGACTTTAATAGAACTCTCGCATGCGTTTAAGTCCCTCAGAACCCAGTGGTGCTTACGACTCCCGGGACCTCTGTGACGTCAGCCGCCAGGCCGTGGGCTTGCCCCGTGCCCAGAGCTCTCACAGTCAGATTTGCCACGGAGTTGCCTGTAACTCCTCAAGCCAGTTCGCCTGTTGCATGGGCGAGCCGCCACACTGTAAAGTTTTAATTTTTGTTATTGATTTATAATGTTAAAATCTCCAGCAGAAAGTCATACATGAAGAGGTGAGACCTTGATGCTCGCCTGTTAATTTTCCTTATTGTGGATTAGTAATAGCTAACAAATATTACAATTTAAAAGGTGATTTCCATTTGCTATCAGTTCATGGTGTTTTGTTACATCATAGTCCTGCAGCAAGACAATGCTTTTTTTAAAACAATTTTTTTATTAATAATTACTAATAATATAACATCTTATTTAAATCTAAACTTAACCCCTCTATGCGCTAATATATATATGTGTGTGTGTGTTTTTGCTAAACCATCGAAGCTTAGACAGAATTCTGGAAAGTCCATTTCCCAAAGCTCAGTCGAAGGATGCCTGTGTTGAAACTCAGAACTTTAAAACTGGGGTTCAGAAGTTATGAAGTACTGAGACACTGCGTGATCAGACTGTTAAAAACTCATAAATCCTTATCGAGTTGCTTCCAGATAAATGTTCTTTCATACGAATGATTGTCACAACTCCCCTCTTCATAGGGGAAACAAAACTTGTGACTTTTACAATGCTCCCAAAGGCCCAGACAAGGGTCAGACAAAATGACCATCAGAATGATCCTGCTTCTTTTACCCAGGTATGGGTCAATCAAAATAACCATCAGAATGGTAAATGGTGGTTCATTGTTTTCCCTGGCAAAGAGAAACAGCGGAAGTGTTCACCTCACACTACATTTCTGTCTCTTGCAGATTTCTGGTTACCTATTAATCAATCTTGCTTCTTCAAGTGTCTCAATCACATGACTTGCTTGATCATACTGCCTTTAGTTTCATTTTCAAAAACATGACTCAAAAATTAGATGACTTTTCTCTCACCAGATGTCCTTTCTTAGGTAAACAATCCATTGTTTTAGTTTTTAGCTGAGAGCATTAATGGTTTTGGACTTAGGTGCCAGGCTGACTGGAAAATGTCATGAACTCTGTGTATGTTTTGCACCCTGAATCAACCCCCAAAATCTTCTTTCTTTGGCTTGGCTTCGCGGACGAAGATTTATGGAGGGGTAAATGTCCACGTCAGCTGCAGGCTCGTTTGTGGCTGACAAGTCCGATGCGGGACAGGCAGACACGGTTGCAGCGGTTGCAGGGG
Source organism: Narcine bancroftii (assembly GCF_036971445.1). Classification (NCBI taxonomy): domain Eukaryota; kingdom Metazoa; phylum Chordata; class Chondrichthyes; order Torpediniformes; family Narcinidae; genus Narcine; species Narcine bancroftii. Next base: position 16,224,340 of record NC_091479.1, on the reverse strand, counting down.
AAAATTGCTTGGTTGGGGTTGGATGTTGGGTTTTTCCTCCTTTGTCTTTTGTCAGTGAGGTGGGCTCTGCGGTCTTCTTCAAAGGAGGTTGCTGCCCACCGAACTGTGAGGCGCCAAGATGCACGGTTTGAGGCGATATCAGCCACTGGCGGTGGTCAATGTGGCAGGCACCAAGAGTTTTCTTTAGGCAGTCCTTGTACCTCTTCTTTGGTGCACCTCTGTCACAGTGGCCAGTGGAGAGCTCGCCATATAACACGATCTTGGGAAGGCGATGGTCCTCCATTCTGGAGATGTGACCTACCCAGCGCAGTTGGGTCTTCAGCAGTGTGGATTCGATCTTAAAAAAAGCAGCCTCTATCCTCAAAGACCCCTACCAGCCAGGCCAGGCCCTCTTCACTCTGCTACCATCGGGGAAAAGGTACAGGAGCCTAAAGACGAGCACTCAGCGGCACAAGGACGGCTTCGTCCCCTCCGCCATCAGATTCCTGAATGATCAAAGAACCTTACTTTTGGTGCACTATTATTTTTATATTTTACAGGCTGTAATGGAGGATTTAGACCATGCTTTTGCTTCTGCAAGGCTGAGCATCAGTAACGTACTTTGAGAATAATGTAAGAATCAACAGACATAAGCTAAATTCCACCATGGGGCCCAGAGATGCAGTTATCTGACAAAAAGACATCTGGTACCAAGAACGTTTAATCTTCCTGCTTGTTAGCCGGTTGCTGTTTGAGATTGATGGGATTGTTGTTCGCAGACTGTCAGGCGAGACCTTGAACGAAGTAAACCATTGTATTCAAAGTGATAAGCTAGAAAGTTGTGGTATTTGATAGAAGCCTAGGCGTGCTCGGTTATTTTTTTTTGTGCAGGAAATAGGTGCTTGAACAAGCAATTTTTGGGTAATATAAGCCATGGTCCTGCTGCTGAAGTTTGAGACTCTCTGAGGGGTGGAATCGTCTCTCAGCAAGAAGAAGAACTTCTAGAGTCCAACCAACGTCCCGGTCAGGGGAGGTGGAGAAGCTGCTACCAGCGCCCCGACAACCTACTACAAGTGTGCGGACGTTGCCTCGCTTCGGCAGTTGGGACCAGTCCAGGCGTTGATAAGTATAATTGGGAAGGGCTTGCATTTTGTAGTTTGAAATCAGCTTTAGATTTAGAAATAAAGATTTGTATAAACTGAAGAGCTCTCGGCGTGTGTCTCTGTTTTCTTTCGGTAGCTCAAACACTGTGACCAATCTAAAACGAACAAAGTGAGAGGTACAAGTTTATCCAGGACACAAGATGGGTATAATATGAAGATTTGCACTTTGATGCTGTGACAAAACACCGAATTTCTCAACTTGTTCATGACAATAAATTCTAATTCTGAACATGATTCTTATTTTATACTTGCAAACAAAACCAGACTGACAAAACAGGGATCTCACCGAGTCCAGGTCGCCAGCCAAGCAGACACCAGGGGAACACGGAGGAATGCAGTGCAAGGGATTAAAAAAAAAATCCACCCTCTGTTTTGCTTTGAAGATGGAAGTGGACGTTTTTGACTTGGAAACAAGAGGTTAATTAACCAAACTACAACAGTGTTGTAGAGGGGATTAAACAATTCGGCAGCAATACTGGAGAGGAACATCTGTTTATATTGTGGTTTTCCTGACATTTCCATTTAAAGGATACATTCAAATGATGGGGGCAACCATTTCAATTCCGCTCTCCGCTCCCATGCTTACATGTCTCTCCGTAGCCTCATGCACTGTCCCACCAAGACCACCCATAAATTAGAGGAGCAATTTCCCAGCTAGGCCCTCTCCAAAAAGATCCATTTATTCCCTAAATATAAAAGCACAGAAACACACATCGTCCTTGACCCTGTTGGACCTATCGACTCAAACCTACATGTCTTTTCTTTTTATACATGCAGCAGAACTGGAGGAAAGCGAAAGAGGATTAACTTTCAGCTCAAAAACCTTTGGTGAAAAGAGTTTCCAATTCTGCATTCGACATAATCTCACCTCTCCACAGATCAGCGGTTAAGAAATGGCACTCGCGCGACAATCTTAATTTTGCCACAACCACCCTCTTAACTCTGGAACCAGCGGAGGGTAGAATGCAAGGACTTGCCATTCAGGGGATGAGCTTGGGGAGACAACGAGGTCAGCATGGGCAAATTGGGCCTAAGGGCATGCGTCACGTCCCCTGACGATCTGTCCGTTCCAAGGATGGCATACATGCTGCCTTCAGGAGAGTGGATCCGGAGAAGTAGCAGGTGACAAAGCTTCGTTCCCAGAGGGACTCAACACCTTCTACGCCCGATCTGGCGGTGGTCACAGCAAAGAACCACCCCTCCGCACCCCCATGTCCCCTGATGATCCCATCCTGTCCGCATCCGGAGAGTGGATCCGAGGAACGCATCCGGCCCGTTCAGGGAACCTGGCCGAGAAGTAAAAATCTGTACTGACCAATTTACCGAGGTATTCGCGGATATCTTCAAATATCTCACTCCAGCAGGGCGTGGTAGCCACCTGTTTCAAACTGGCGTCAATCATAACCTGAGTTCTTTTGGCTTCGGTAGAGTTAGCAAATACTGAGCTGAATACCGTTGTTCTGTTACCATGACCTACTTTATTTCTTCTGCAGAGATTCACTTTGCCTAGTTATCTCCGTCTCACCCCCAGAGCAGAGTCAGGCTTAACAGAGCAAGTAATAATGTCCATGCATTACGGGCTTTTATACACTGCAGGAAACAACTTAACAGTTACACATTCATAGACATTGCTTCATACCTGAGTTACACATTCATTAACATTACTTCATACCCGAGACCACATGGCATACAAAGTTCATCTAAAATTGTTTAGCTTGCCAAATAGAACCACATGTGCATTCTTTGGTGTAAACATCTGGAATAATACTGGAATAATAATTCACCTGCTATCATTACTTCGAGGGGTCTCGCTTAACCCTCACGTCATTATTTAACAGGGGTCATGTGATGAGCTGTAGCGCACAAACGTCGAAAGGCTTTAATGAGCTTAACACTTGCACACCAGGTTCTGTGTCCTTTCTGGCTTCGCGCGCTTAGTCCCTGCCCAAGGGCGGGCGCGAGTCTTTATGTGGGGCCGGTGATTGGCAGCCAATCTCCCAGGTTACCTCCCTGCAGGTACAGTGGGTCGCCCCCTGCAGGTGGCGGTGCAGGAGTGCGGACAGGAGGCGCAGGCAGTCACCGACAGTCCGGTGGCTGTATCATGGTTTAACAGAAGGTCTTAGCCCACTATTGCAAAGCTTTTACTCTCATCAGTGCCCAAGAGGATTGTAGTGATCTACTTTAATGCCTATTGACCAGTAGCTCTTAATTCACAGTGATGAAGTGCACGGCTGGTACCAAGGTGGGGGGCATGGCCCCCCCAAATGAGTTAATGTGCTTCCCCCACCTGCAGCACTAGCGCCGTTAACGTCCACGTGATAGAAGTGTGCACGTTCGTTTGTTACGTCGGAGGGAGGGGGATGGCACAAGGAGGTTCAGGAAGGTTTGGCGCACCACCCCTACCCCTGCTGAGTGAAGATTTTGAGCGTGTTTGTGGCCCACCACCCTCCCCTCCCCCCCCCGGAGATTACCCTAATGGCCCCCGAATACATGTACTGATGCCGACTCCGATGGAGTGCTTCGAAAGGCTGGTGTTGAAGAATATCAGCTCATGTCTGAGCGGTGACATGGATACGTACTTGTTCGCCTATTGTAGCAACACTGGCCATCTCTCTGGCCCTACACAAAGCCCTGGAACACCTGGACAGTAAAGATGCATTTATTAAGATGCTCTTTATCGACTATAGTTCAGCATTGAACACCATCATCCCGTCAAAACTGATCAGCAAACTCCAAAACCTTGGACTCAACACCCCACTGAGTAATTGGATGATGGATTATCTCAGCTCTAGACCACAATCAGTGAGGATTGGTAAGAACATCTCCTCCACAATCTCCACCGGAGTACCACAGGGCTGTGTTCTTAGCCCCTCTGTCCTACTCACTTTACACCTACGACAGTGGCTCGGTATAAATTCACTGATAATACCACGGTAGTGGGTTGTACAAAAAAGAGGCGATGAGTCAGGATGGAGAGTGAAAACATGGCCGAAGGGTGCACCAACAACAACGTTGCACTCAATGTCACCAAAACTAAGGAGGTGATTGTTGACTTCAGGAAAGGAATCCAGAGGTGTACAATCCAGTGATAATTGGGAGAATTCAGAGGTGGAGAGGGTCAGCAAATTTAAGTTCTTGGGAGTCACTATCTTGGAGGATCTTTCCTGGACCCAGTTGCATCGTGAAGTGAACACATCAGCGTCTCTACTTCCTCAGGAGTTTGCGGAGGTTTGGAGTGACGGTTGAAGCCTTGGCAAATTTCTAGAGATGCACGGAGGATTGTGTGTGTGCTGACCGGCTGCTTCCAAGTCTGGTATGGGTTCACCAATACACCCGAGCGTCTGGTGGAGGGGCCAATGCACAGGACAGTAAAAGGGTAGAGAGAGTTTTGAACTCGGCCAGCGCCATCGTGGGTCTTGGACTTCACGGTGTCTCAAGAAAGCAGACTCTATCCTCAAGGGCCCTCACCAGCCAGGCCATGCCCTCTTCAACCACCCGGAAGCAGGTGCAGGAGCCTGAAGATGATCACCCAATAGTACAACAACGGACAATGAACCACAGACACTACCTCACTTTTTCACTAATTTTTAAAAAAATGCGATTTAGAGCAATTTTTGCCCCCATAACCGTGCCACACAGAACAAACTTTGTGACACGTGTTCGTAAATTCTGATTCCGACTTTTCCATTCCTTTTTCCTCTTGGAATTGTCCCAGGCAGAACATTTAGCATTGGCCATCTCGCTTACCGTTCCCTGCGGGATTTTCCTTCATCCTTACAGTAAACAAATTTCACAGCCGCAGTCAAAGTGAGCTGCAAATTGTGAAATGGGCCACCCAAAAGACTAGCAAACTGAGACACGGCTCCCGGCTGTTCAGAGAGAAGGCAAATACCTGAATCCTGCTCAGAGCAGTTACCCTGTCCCATCCACGTGTTTCCAGTGTGGTCTTCACTGGCATGGAATGTGACTTAGAGTGAGTCATCTATACTGCAGATTGGGACATGGATCCAAACTTCAACCAACAAGGTGGCTGAATATTGCAGTCACATCGCAACGCTGGAGAAACTGAGCAGGTCAAGCAGTGTCCTTTATATACCAAAGATAAAGATACAGAACTAACGTTTCGGGCCTACGCCCTTCATCGAGGTAGGTTCCCGAACCAAAAGGTGAGGAGGTGGGGGGAGGAGCACGGTCCCTAAATAGGCGGAGAAGGGAGAGAGGGCACAGCAGCAAACAGGGGGAGGGAGGATGGCTCAGTGAAAAGAAAGGAGTGGAGAACTGAAGGAAAGAAGACAAGGGAAGGGAGGGAGAACGGGAGGTGGGTTAGCAGAAACTGGAGAAGTCGGCGTTAATGCCATCTGGCTGGCGAGTGCCCAGACAGCACCGGCGCCAAGGGGCGCCATTCGCGGACATCGCCTCCCCCAATCGAGGTCTTGTGGCCCACCCTCAACCATACACGGTAACGCACCCGCAGGCCAAGCTTTCAGCATGAAACACACAAAACTCCGTTCATTAAAATAAGTTTAAATGAAATGCAAACAGAAGTAAGAAAGGCAAAATACTTAAGGCTCATGACGTCAGTAGGGAAGTTGCATTGCAATGGGCACGTGACGTCATACCACGGCGCCACATTTTACAGGGGCAGGGGGAGTACAGGTAGGCACCACCAGCACCCCCCTCCCTCCCGCTCAGCCAGTTTTAGAGCAAAAGAGTGTGCCCCCCAAGCGGTTACTAACACCTGCTCTGGTGCCCAACCTGTGCCCAGACAGAAAAATCAATTACGAATGGGGTAATACATGAGGCCGTGGACCGACATGTGAATGGGTTGCAGAATTGAAATGGTCAGCCACTGAATATCAGTGGGGACTGAAAGGTCGGTGACAGAATATTGTTGGACGGTGGGAATCCACTTCCCAGGGATGGAAAGAATAACTTGGGTGTGGGGGGGGGGGGAAACAGAAAATGCATGTGTTGCAATGTGGGGAGGGAAAATAAATTGCTGGAAGAACTCATCAGGACAGGCAGACATGGTGGAGAGAAATAGTCGCTGTTTGGGATCTGGACCCTTCGTCATTAACTGGGGAGTCGGTAGGATTTCAGGATTTGACAGGACGGTGATGGGGAAATTCAGCCTATAAAACAAGGAATCTCCTCAAATTCCTATCTGAAAAAGAAATGATGGGCATTTGATTAAATTGACTTTTACTGTACAGTAACAGGCCCATCTAGCTCACGAGCCAAGTGCACACGTGACCAATTCACGTACGAACCCTAAAGTCCAGAACGTGGGAGGAAGCCGGAGCACCTGGGGGAAGCCCACGCAGATTGTGGGGAGAACGTAGAGACACCTTGTGGACAGCGCCGGATTTGAACCCAAGTGGCTGGGACTGTAACTGCGTGCCGCAATTTGATGCGATCGTTCTGCATGAGGCTGAACAAAAGGTCTCTCTTTTACAGCTGCCACGGGACACATTGAGCTGAACGGGTTCCTGTTGTGCTGTGGGGAGCTGGCGCCTCTGGACAAGAAGGAAAGTGGTGGGCAAACAAGGGGCAACTGGCGATCAGGCAGCATCATCGAACATTGCAGCCCAGAAACAGGCCACTGTGGGCCCCTCTAGACTGTGCCAAACCATTTTATTTTGCCTAGTCCCACTGAGCTGCACCCAGTCCATAGCCATCCATGCCTCTCCCATCCATGTACTTGCCCAAATTCTTCTAAATGTTAAAATTAAGCTTGCATTCACCACTTCAGCTGGCAGTTCGTTCCAGACTCCCACCACTCTCTTCATGCAGAAGTTCCCCCCTCATGTTAACCATATAACAATTTACAGTACGGAAACAGGCCACATCAGCCCTTCTAGTTCGCACCAATTTACGTGAAACTTCACTAGTTCCACCTACCCATTCCCATGCCCATAACCCTCCAACCCCCTCAAATCCATGTACTCATCTCACCTCCTCTTAAGTGACAGCATTGACCCTGCCGCAACTACTTCTTCCAGAAGGTCATTCCACTCAGCTGCCACTCTCTGAGTGAAGAAGCTTCCTCTCATGTTACTCCTAAAGTTTTGCCCCCTAACCCTTAACTTATGACCCCTTGTTCCAATCTCCCCTACCCTCAGGGGAAAGAGCCTATTCACATCTACTCTATCTATTCCCTTCATAATTTTAAATACCTCTACCAAATCCCCTCTCAACCTTCTACACTCCAGTCAACTCAATCTTTCTCTGTATTCATGCTACTGCAATCCCCTTGAACTTTTCTCCTTTCACCTTTAACCCATGTCCTTTGGTTTATACCCTCAGTGGAAAAAAGTATCGCCATTTACTCATCATTTTAAATCCCTCGATCAAATCTCCCCTCATTCTTCTATGCTCCAGGGAATAAAGTCCTAACCTGTTTAACCTTTCTCTATAACTCAGTTCTAGAAGTCCAGGCAACATCCTAGTAAATCTTCTCTGCACTCTTTCTATCTTATCGATATCCAAGAAGGGAAATAGTTAGGTTAATGATTCGGGTCGGGACCCTTAAGTAGAGATTGTATGTTCACCCTGTGTCTGCGTGGGTTTCCTCCGGGTGCTCCGGTTTCCTCCCACCCTTCAAAACGTATGGGAGTTGGAGATCAATTGGGTGCAATTTGGCGGCACAGAATCGTGGGCCAGAAGGGCCTGTTACCCTGCTGTATGTCTAGATTTTTATTTTTAAAAGTCTATGCAACATGTGCAGTTAACTGAGAGCTTGGCTCAGCATCATTACATGATTAAACATGCTAAATTCATTGAGAGTTGATTTAATCTTTCTCCAATTTCCTACGTGATACAGCAAACCTGAAATAATTTTGTCGTGGTTTCTTTCACAATGTGTGGCGCGCTGTTAGACAGAATCAGACACACACAAGATAAAGACTGAACAACAGGCTTTAATCCACAAAGACTTCCACAGAGCCAGGCTGGCTGTGGCTGCACTAACTCTGAGTGAGGCCTCGGGAGGCCGGCGCAGGCTCATATCCCGGAGGGTGATTGACACACAACTGGGTAGGGCTTGATCCATTCATGCCGGCTGATCGACAGCCGGCCAGGTGTTGTCCTGTCCCCTTACACTCCTGCAGGTACAGAGGCTGCCCCCTGCAGTAGGCCGGTGGTGTACCACCACACAATGGCAATATAGTACTTACTTATTTGAAGTTGTCCATTAAAATCCCAAATTTTTTTTTTTGCGGGAATCAAACCTTTTGAAAAAAAATTGTAGCCCAGTGTTATCCTGTCACATCACTATGCTTGCTTTTGAGATGTAAGGGCACTGCATCAGGCCTGGATTAACCAGTAAGTTAAATAAGAACGTGCTTAGGACACCAAGGGAACAGAACACCACAGAGTATCTTCCAGTGTTGGATTTACCATGGTGCAACTTAACTAGGGCACCACAAAAGGGCACATGTTATATTTAATATAGTTCTGGGGCCTGTCCTGGAAGAAAATGGAATTTTTAATCTATTATTTCACATTCCGCACTTTTAAATTATTTTAAAAATTAGACATCCAACACTGTAATTTGGCCCTACAAGTCTGTGCCGCCAATTTTACACGGCATTAACCTACACCCTCGGTAGGTGGGAGGAAACCGGAGCCGCCCCCCGGAGAAAACCTAGACAGCTGCGGGGAACAACAATCCTTGCAGTCAGCGCGGGATTCGAACCCAGGTCTGGTCCCGACCGCTGGCACTGTCAAGGCATGGCGCTAACTGCTACGCCAATCGCGCCGTCTTAATGTCTTGTCAGTTGGACAATGGAAGGGTCGAAACCATGGATGGGGTATGCTTAGGGTATCAGTTGGCCTTAATGGGGCCCTGACTCCGTCCTCGCCTGCAAAAGAGCACTGATTACACTGTGATGTAGAAAGGATTGAAAGGTGCTGTATAAATGTGACTCATTACTCTTGGCAAAACACTCTCGCTGACCTAATAACACACGACTTCAGCTGCCTAAACTCTGGAATACCTTTTCTAAATCTCTTTATTTTTTTCTTATCCTGAGACACATCTTAATACCCATCTCTTTTTGGCTCAAAGTGAAATTCTTTTCAGTGCACGCCTGCAGAATGCAGGGGATTTGTTCTGTTGTTGAAAGATTAGTATGTGACAGGTCTATACAGTGGGTGGGGATAGCAGAGAAAGGACAGGTTCTACTTGAAATTAATCAGAATGGAGGAATTTTACTAATTCAGCTTTCCATTCGTTACTTCTCCAAGATGAACAGTCGACTGCAATTAAACTTCCAATTTCTGTTTCAGTTGGCTTCCAAATTTCAATTAAATATTCCATGGTTGGTACATTGCTTGCTATGTCACTATGTACAGGTTGTACCTTTTTAATCCGGCTACGTTGGGACCTGGCCCACAGAGAATGCGGGAAAACAGAAATTGACCTCTAAGGGATAAACATATCAAAGGTAGAACAGCTTAAAACAGGAAATAAGGGGCTTGGGGGTGGGGGGGCATAGTTAGTGCAATGCCTTTACAGCGCCAGCGATCGGGACAGGAGTTCGTGTCCTGCACCATCTGTAAGGAGTTTGTACCAATGGTGGCAGATTCAAACGTGCTGCGCCGCGGGAGTTGCCGGATCACAGAGCACCAGATAAGAGAGAGGTACAACCAGCATTCTCAACGAAGCAGCACAGATAATGTAAGTGGGCATTTGGACAGATTATATGCATGGAAAGGAGACATACAGGTGAATGGGACAGGGTGGGTGAGTTGGGCAGAAGGACCTGTTCCATTTTTGTGAATATTTTATTTAAAATGTTTCCATTCATGTAGAAGGTATAATTATTATTAATAATACAGATATCAAGAAACAAATTAAAATGATATGCATGATGTTTTTCACCACCCACCCGAAAAGCCCCAAAACTCCCTTTGCCCCAACCACCCCCTCATAAAAAAACAAATATATAGATATAATATAATATAAATATAAATAATATAATATAACTTTATCGGTATAACAATGAAAGAAAGGAATGCAATCTTTGGATTGCAGAGAAAGATGCAGTCCAGCAAATATCTCCAGATTTCTTATAAACACCCAGAGGGGAATCTCGCGGGTCTAGAATACATTACAAAGTTAATCCCATTATTTGGGTGTATGGGCACCAAATTTATAAAAACATACGGCATTTGTTCCCGTCCTCTTCTCCTCTGGAGTCTTCGTGGCGGCTGCCGATCTTAGGTGCCGCCATCTTGAGCGTAGACCCCTCAGTCACAGAATTTCCAATTAAGACCATTCATGGGCTGTTTAAAGCCTGTACAGCGGTTGGACTGGATGGTTGGGCCCCGCGGGAGTGCTGTGTCTCTGATGCCTGTGGGTCTGCAGCTCCATCAGCGTCACCAGTGTTCTGTAACATTACACCCAGCCATTGCCCTGTGACATTACACCCAGCCATTGTCCTGTAACATTACACCCAGCGCTCCATTTTATGTTTGTGCCTCCGACTATATCGAAATATGGGTTGACTCACATGGATAGCATGCAAAACAAAGCTTTTCACTGTATCCTGGTACATATGACAATAAACAGTGGGATTTAATTCAATTCCATTCACTGTAATGCAAATACCCAATTTAACCTTCATAACTTATCCCCCTGGCAATCCAGACATCATCCCATGAGAGAAATTCCCTCCATTCAATCCATCACTCCCCATCCTCTCTGTAACACAAAAATAAATTGCTTCCTCTCTTTGTCGGAAGCATTATTTCTACGTCCAAGGGTCAATCCATAATCCATTGAGTGCAGAAGTTTCTGAACGTATCACGGACATTTGAAGATTGTTATATATAGCAACAGGAAAAATGAATTGACAATTTTCTAAGGTCATCCATCTGATACCAGGGCTCTTGCTTCCTTCCTCTCTCCAGTGATCTTGCTGTGAATTGCTCTAGATGGATAATAGATGAAATAAAATGCTGGAAATTAGCAAAAACACAATGTTGGAGAAACTCAGCAGGTCAAATGGCCATATTTTATATTGCAACGGTAATCTTTATCTTTTCAATATAATTTTCTCCAACATTATGTTTTTACTTCAATCGTGGTCTGCTGTCTTTAGTGTTTTACTTCCAGAAATTAGTGGCAGGACAGTTAGATGGAATGTAAAGAGAAAGCAGAGGGACAAAGCGAATTAATTTTCAAATGAATTAATTGCAGAGTGCCAAAGTGTTATGAGCCCAGAGGAACCGTAAACCCAGCAGCAATGGATATTCACCAAGACCAATGGTTACTTCAACAAAAGTTGCTTTTAATTATCTTTAAACATGAAAACAGAATCACACTTTAACTTATCACGACTGACTTAACTAACCTAACTTAGCCTCCTTCTAATTCTAAGTGCATATGCATATAATGTGTGTGTAAGGTCAGAAATGTTCTTTGGTTCACAGTCCAATCTTACTTCTCATTCCTGCAAGTTCACTGGTTGCAGGCAATTCTTATACTGTGCACAGAATTTAACAATTATAAAGTTCACCAGGCTTTGGGGCTTGAAAGGTTACGGCTCAGGAAGTTTCTTGTCAGTTTTCAGAGAGAAATTTGATGTACATTCACTTCCATCAGCCACTTCAGTGTCTTACTGACAAACCTTCCCCCATCAGGGTTCTCCAGATGATAACCTCTTTCTTTCAGGTCACCACAGAGTTCCTTTTTGTTTCCCTTATCCCAAGTGAAACATTAGACAGCCAGTCCTCTCCTCTTGCATGAACCACAAGGGCTTTGACCAGGCTGAATTAAGAACTCACAACCTGTCTTCCAAATGGGGCTTTCTACAAGCTTGACCTACTCTAACAATCTTTTCCCAATTTATCTCCCCAAAACATTTCTATATACTCTATCACAAGAGAAAAGAGCACTTGGGCTGAAGACCCTGTTCTTGTTCTATGTTCTCACATCTGTGAAGAAATCACACCAATGCCTTTACTTTCCAAGGAGTCCATGGAGATTTGGCATGTCTTCACAAATCCTATCTACTGACTGGTTTCTCAGAAGCTGGTGGAGAAGTTGTCCTCGCTGGAACACAATACCCTGCTCTGCAACTAGATTCTGGACCTCCTATCAGTAAATTCCACAGACTGTCTGGGTCAGCAACAAAGTGACGTCTACTGTCACTCTGAGCCGAATTATGGGAAGGGGGCCAACAAAGAGTTAATGGTTTAGTAGATGAGAGTATAAAGTAAAAGATATGGCATATTTTAAAGTTGCTGGTTTGTAAATCAGAGAAACTACAAAGAATAGAAGTAGCAAAACATTAGATTGCCAAAAATAAAAAAACATGTAAAACTGCACGTAGACATCAGTCTAAAGGACTATATAGCTGTAAAAGGATGCAGTGTACTTTGAGTGGGGTTCAGTGCAGAGAACGAGTTGCATTGTTTACTCTTTCTTTGTACCCCTCACTCCCGCTAGTGAAAGACGACAAAGAAGTGATTGTACACTCTTTGGTTCTGCTGTCCTGCTGTCGTTTGTTTTGTCACAGTGAGGGTCAACTTTAGCAGGCGCATCTCAGGGGTTTGTGCTCCACCCACTCCTGTTGACCCACGGCGGCATCACCAGACCCAGCTCCAACAGGGTCAGCAAGTTTGCAAATGACACAACACTCGTCGGCCTCATCGGCAACAACGATGAGTCGCCCTACAGAGGTGGAAAATCTCGTGATATGGTACAAGAATAACATCCCGAGTCTCAATGTGGACAAGGGAGAAAATCAAAGACTTCAGGAGGACCAGGAATGGCAACCCTTCTTAACAACTCTGTAGTGGAGAGCAGAGAGAACACTGAATGGCCAAAGGAACTGCTCACACTAACCCTCCGAGACTCTCATATTCATGGAACAATATTTATTTCTTCGTATGTATGAATGAATACTTGTCCTGAATATGTGTTGTTTGAATGGATGTATGTTATGTGTGGTTGTGTGTATGCGTGTTATTGCACCAAAGATTGGAGAACGCTGTTTCGTCAAGTTGTACTTGTACAATCAAATGACAATAAACTTTATTTGACCTACATCAAAGCCTGGGTTTGGGAAATTTGACTACCCAGGAACACAGAAGGATGCAGAATGTACTAAACACAGCCAGATCTGTCACAGGCTCCGACATCCCATCCATTGCAGGCATCTAGGTGAGGTGCTGTTTGAACAAGGCGGCATTCATGATAAACCAGCCTGCTCACAACCTCCTCTCACTGTTGCCTTCGGGCAGAAGATACAGAAGCCTGAGAACAAGCACCTCTAGGTTCAAGAACAACTAATTTCCAACACCGATCAGGCTCTTGAACCTCCCATCCGACCTCTCCAATAGACTGTCTAAACTATCGAGAGTCACTTTTTTCCACTAGGGATTACAGTGTATGTTTATGATCTATCTCATTGCCTCTTTAATTTAATTCAACTGGTTTAACTTAATAATTTTTCTTTTCAAGTACCTGTTCAGCTGTACCCATTAAGAATCTGAGTGCAGGTATTCATTGTCCAAGTGTATGGCAATAAAACATCATCATCTTCAGGAAGTTAGTCAAAGGGGCAAAAATGAGACACAAGGAAATGAAAGGGATTTACAGTGAATTAGGTTAAACAGGAAAGTCTGCAGATGCTGTGATTGTCATGCGAAGCATAAAAGTGCTGGAGAAACTCAGCAGGTCACTCAACATCGACAGGAAGGAGAGAGAACCAACATTTCAGGCCTCAGCCCTTTGTCAATCTATGAGCAAAAAAGCCGTCAGGCACCGGAATAAACTAGGAGGGGGTGGTGGGGGGGGGGGGGGGGAGGAGAGGAGAGGAGGGAGGAAGGAGTAGGGGCTAACAGGAAAGAGGTCAGGGGGTGAATATGGGATGGAGGGCAGAGGGAAAAAGTACTGAGGCGATAGGGGGAGGGGGTGGATCTCTGAATGGAGAGGGAAGGAGGTGGGGGAAAGGGGATGGAGAGAGAAGGGGAGGGGTCTAATAGATACTGGGGAAGTAAATGTGCGTGGCATTTACATTGAATCCCTTTTCCTGTCCGTTCACTGTTTGCTTTCCATGATGTATGTAGTTAGGACAAAGGCTGTGCTGTCTGGTTGTACATGTGCAGTCAGATGAGAATGAGCATGGAACTTGCTTTGGTATTCTACCTTCAGACATCTGCCCTGCCTGACAGATCTGTGATTCTTTCGACAGTGTGTAGATGCTGGGGGAGGTTTGTCTGGGACTGAATCTGTCCATCATGGAATCTTGTGTTGTATGTATCGAGCTTGTATCTGTAAGGAGAGGCTGGAACCTTTCGCCCCAGTGTTGAAGCCTGAGGGGGAACCTTCTTGGGATTTATGGGGAGGTAAATACAGCCCTTTTCTGAGTTTAGGGGAATCCAGCTGCAAGACGCAATTTTCCTGGCTGTACGTTGCTTCCAAAATTCAGTTGCATTGACCTTAATTGAAACGTATTTCAGAAGCAGGTCTTTATTCCAGGCACACCTGTCAAAATATGCCACTCAGTCGGGTTTGATCTGAAAACTTTCCTGTCACGGCAGCTATTTCTGTGTAAAAATGCAAATTGCTTCTGTCTGCAAGATAAGCCCAAACCTCTGATTTGCATCTTTCTTCCCACTTAGCACTTTATCAGGCAGAGTGCTAAATATCAATTAGCTTTTTATCCAGTAAACTAAAAAGTTTTAATGTCACAGGAAAATAGATGCCAAGCTGTGCCTTCATCTGAAAACTCCTCTCGTCAAGATGTTCATCTAAAAACCTCTGTACCTCACCATGAAACCTACTTGTTTGGGAACGACGAAGCGTACAGACCAGTTCGTTGAGCGATGTCACAACACCAACCTTGCGCTCAACGTGTGCCAAACCAAGGAGATGATTGTGGTCTTCAGTGAGGGAAAATCAGTAGATCACGAACCGGTTATTGTCAAGTGGTTACCATTGGAGAACTTTAAAGTCCTGGGTGTCAACATCTCTGAGGATCTGTTTTGGAGCAGTGTCTGTGGTTCATTGATTGTTCAGGAATCCGATGGCAGCGGGCAAGAAGCCGTCCTTGTGCGTCTGAGGGCTCTTGCACCTTTCCCCTGATGGTAGCAGGGTGAAGGGGGCGCGGCCTGGGTGTTGGGGGTCTTTGAAGATAGAGGCTGTTCTTTTAAAGACACCGCCTCGTGTAGAGAAAACCACGTCATTGAAAATAAATTTCCTGCATTCGCACTTGGACTTCTTCCCTCCTGGTCTTGGTGCTGTTAGAAATAGATGTACCTTCACAGAAATTGCTTGAGACAAAAATTGAGAACAAAGAACATTTATTAAACAACAATGCAAAGTTGGGTGCTTCCCCTTACCCTGGGAATACACACATACACTGGGGCTCACCCAACTTTTATACAGTTCATTTCAGTATAGGAATACCCTCCCCCTTACATTCTTCTGCCTCCTGCTGGAGAGGTTTGGCATTAGGCAATCCTGCCTGCCTACGTGCTGTTTCTGTGCACTTGGAGGACCAGGGGGTATCCTGTCGGTGTCTTCTCATGTCATTATTCTCATTGTCCTTATTCACAACCTTGCCCTTGTCCCCATTCACACCTTTCCGACTCTCAGAGCTACAGTCCCTTCATGTGCAGAGTTTGCTAATCCTGTCTAGGGTTTACTAATTTAATATACATAACTTGATAAATCTGTGTAAGGTTTACTAATTATATATGTAGAACTTGGTACTTCTATCTAGGGCTAGGAGACCCTTATCTCACCCAGACTACCTCTGCTTCCTACATTCTATTATTCCCTGCCTCTCCTTATCTTATTCATACGGTGTGCTCACTGATCCTGTCGAAAGGACTAGAAGGTTCTTATCTTACAGTGGCTGACACTGCTTCCTGCATCCTAATTTCCATGCTTAGCCTGTTCATACTGGTTTAATCCATCACTCCATGTGTCTGTACTAGTTTCCCCATCTTTCATATTTTCATGTCAAGTTTCCTCATCTCTCATAATGCCGTCACTGATTATTTCATCAGGACATTGCGACCGTGGCAACTGGAATCCATCAAAGCTGGCCGACTATTGTTCGACACTGACATGAGAGGCATCAGATGCTGAGTACAAGCGAAAATCAGTGGCTAAAAATGTTTTGGTCGGTTGGAGTGAAGTCTGGTGCCTGTGATGTCGTAGGCCGAGTTAACAACCCTCTGGAGTTTATTCTTGTCCTGAGAGTTGGCGCCCCCATACCAGACAGTGATGCAACCAGCCCGAATACTCTCCACGGTCCACCTATAGAACCAACGCACTTTTGGGGAGCGTTTTTTTTAATGGAACCTGGAGAGCAACAGTCAATACAGTGTAGATACCCGAGATTCTTATCTCCTGCATGACCTCTTTAGATTGTACAGTACGTTTGTGTATTGGACTACAATCACAGCATCCGTAAAAACTTTCCTGTTTAACTCCTGGGAGCTTGGTTCAATCTGGACGTGTTTCCTTGACCGCGTGTTTGGCTCGGAAGATGCCTCCCTCACCACCATGACTGGGGATGATTGCTGCCGAGATTCTGCCTGACTACCGAGCAGAATCTGGATATTGTGGAAAGGCCCTAACAGGTGCTGAGAAGGTGTGGTGAGCTATCCTCCTCTATCAAGAGCCCAACCTGCCAAACAAGCTATCGAAATGGGTACAGTTACCATATTTGGACAGATATATGGATAGGAAGGGCTTACAAGGTGCAGTGAACTGGGATTCATGTTGTGCTGAGGATCGGCCCCCCCCCCCATCTGCCCACATATAACCCTGGTTTCCTGCCTAAATCCAGAACCCTTCTGAAGACCACTGTTGAATCCTACCCTTAGTTATGAGCTAATAAGTGTTCTCCCTCCAGTCGCGAGAGCTTTTATTCACGCTACACAGTAAACAGAAAAACAAACTTTAATTGGTTTAAAACAACTAAACACATGTCCTACATGAGGAGGTCTATGAGACTAGCCTGGGCTGTCAAATTGATCAGCATGGTCAAGTATTTGACTCCATGATTCAAATGCTCCACTCTTCAGCCAATGGGAATCTCGTCTTTTTGAATTCCTCAAAACTTCAGAGCAGATGTCATTTTGATTTATAAAAAAAAACATCGTGGATGTTTTCCAATGAATAATAATGAAAAATCATGAGGCAATATTTTCACGTATCACCCATAAAACTTGTTATTGTTTTTCAAAACCATTTCCCATCTGATTACATTGGACAATGAAGGATTTGCTTCCTCAACATGTTTGGGTGCATTTCATAGATTTTGAGCTGCTGTTCACAAAAGTCACCTTAAAACTTTCCTATCACATACCATTTTTGGAGATATAACCCTCTGAGAGCTCAGTGGGTAGAGCACTAGTCTTGTAAACCAGGGGTCGTGAGTTCGTCCCTCACTGGAGCCTCATTTCTGTGAGGGGCACTGGACAAAGTGGTGACTCTCTATCTCACAATAGACAAAGTTAAAGAATGTTACATTCTAAATGTAGCGATACATGACAATAATGGAACCTTTTTGGTGATTTCCTGTCATATTGTAAGCCTACTTCAAGCAGAGAAAACCATGTCATTGAAAATTAATTTTCTGCATTTGCACTTGGACTTCCTCCTTGCTGGTCTTGGCGCCGTCAGTGATGAACACAGTTTCACCAGGACATTGAGACCATGGAGACTGGAATCCATCAACACTGGCTGACATGAGAGGCATCAGATGCTGAGTACAAACAAAAATCAGCGGCTAACAATGTGTCAGCATCAATATTTGATCAAACTTGTTGATTTAATGTTTCTCCAACTTCCTGTGTGATACAGCAAATCTGAAATTACCTTTGAGTTCAGCTATCATAATCCCCAATATTTTTTTAAAGGAAGCAAACCTTTTGAAATAATCTGTTGTCTTGTGTTATCAAGGATTTAAATATCTCACAAGGTTCTAGATTTTTTAAGTAATTCATGCAAATGTAGGTGTAGACAAAACTTCATTCTAGAACTGAAATTGCCTGGTTTTGGATAGATACTTGACAAAGATTGAAACCAAATGTGGTCTGGCCACTAGCAGAAGTTTCTATTCCTGAGTATCGTGTACCTGCCAGGTGGGGAGAGGAAGCTGTTCAAAGCGAGAAGCAGCGGCCCTTGCCAGAAAATGACAAGGAGAATATGATTTTCAGCTTCATCTGGTGTGTTGTTCATTGAGTGAGCAGATCAGAATATAATGTCTGAGAAGATTGTGGTGGAACACGGCATTGCGGGCACACTCCCCACTGAGCATGGCCTGCGGAACTGGTAGCCCCTCCCCCCAAGACCCCTAATAAAGGCCAAGAGCCCTAGTCTCCTCCCCCCCCCCCCCCCCCCCCATACCTGCCCTTGGGCTTGCTGAGGCATGCTTGGATCTCTCGATCAATAAAGCTTTTGGCCTGTGAGTGGTCATAGATCGTGCTACAAAGATGGCGTGGGAACAACTCCGAAAGTCACTGTCAAGAGGAAATGAGAGCAAAATGATTGAAAAAAAAATGGACAACTGGCTTCTGGCCTAACATGCCATGGCCCACCAGTGGCAATGACTGAGCAATATTTTCAAGTCAAAGGTAGCTCTGTAAGAAACACATCTTTATCTAATTTAAAGTATTTCATTAACATTTTTAAAGACCCCCATGGGTGCACATTGTGGCCCACCATAGGGCGCATAGGGAAAGAACCAAGGTAGGATACACAGCAGATTACCCTTGTAGTTATTGGGGACTGGCATTGTAGGGAGAAAGGGTTATGATCTCAATAGAGGGATGAGAGGATTCATCTGTTGTCTGATCTCTTTATGTAGACCAGTTGAATCAGGAGGGCTCTTGTCGTTCAGCAAGTTCACTAACTCTCTTGGTGCACCTCCTCCTTTCCTTGCTCTGTTACCTGAAGTCAAGCAGGAGTCCGAGAACCCTCCAAGAACTTCGTAGTGATACGACCACTCCACTGGCCGCACTCCTACCGGCTGGCTGCAGGGGGGGAAACCCCCTGTGCCTTCAGGTCGGTGACCTGGGAGGGCCGGCCCCACAATGCCCACTGTCAATCACTGGCCCGTACAAAGACCTGAGCTGGCCCTTTGGGAGCGGTCGGGCATGTGGACCCAGGAGGTTACAGTGACAAGTTTCTGAAGCAGTGGTCACAAACTTTTAATTCCAGCCTCTTGTGCTGTCATCGCTCCAAGAAAATGGCGGCACTGCCAGTTCTGTTACTGACCCGTGGAGAGTGAGGAGCGGAGGGAGACACAGCATCCCCCCCTTGTAGTCCAATACTGATGGCTCCAAACAGGTTTTAAACTACCAGTGAAAGGAGCCAACAGTGGTTATTTTAAAATTCTGTGACCGCATGGTCTGGGCCGAGAACCAGCAGCAGTTTCAAGGGGGCTGCAGACTCCAAGGAAGCAGAACACCAGATAACAGGGAGGCCATCCCACCAACCCCCCTGCCCCCGTCCCCACATTTGAGAAGGAGGAGATGACGCACGGTGGCGAACCAGTGAGGGGCTCTGAAGCTGAAGAACGCGGAGGTAGCAGACTGTTGGTGACTTGAGGCAAGAAGCCCGTGCAGATTGTGGGCCGCGGCGAACGCGGCCAAAGGACTCACACTGGGCTGCGGAGGCTGGCTGAAGGGGTGCCAGGTATTGGAACCGGATCGTGATCGTGTCTGCAGTTCGGATCTGGGGCCGATGGTTTGGGTGGTGTGGCTATGGAGGCTGTGGGAGGTGAATCCATGGGCACTCAGTGACACAGGTGGGGAGGGGGGGGGTCCCACTTTTGATTCTCTTTCTCTGACTGTAAGGGCAGCCGGGCCATTTCTGCCGAATGGTGTATCTGTCTGCCTTACAGAGTAAAGCAAATTAGTGCAGATCTTGATTGGTGCACATTATTTTAGTAGCTAAGGGCCAATTTTCTGGAACTTGCAATCTCTCTGCCTCTTTAATCCCTTTGAAGAATTGACTTAAAGCCTAGATCTGTGGCTACACCAGTTCAAGGTTACTGTCATCCAATTATATGAGAACCCAACAAAACAGTGCTCTGCGATCCTCAGTGTGAAAATCACTGCTAAACACACAAGTATAATCATAACACTCAAACAAACAGTACGTATATAAAAATATTTAAATAAATAAATATTACGGAGTCTCCAAAGGTTAGTGTAACCAGTTCTTTCGGTTGTTCAGCATTCTCGCTGCCTGCGCGGGACGAAGCTGCTTCTTAGCCTGGTGGGGTGCTGCTTCCGATACTTGTGTATCCCTTTCCCGATTGTGGACTTCAGGAGGAAGTCAGGGGAACATGACCCTGACATCATCGAGGGCTCAGTAGTGGAGAGGGTCAAGAACTTCAAATTCCTGGGTGTCAACATCTCCGAGGAGCTGTCCTGGACCCGCCATGTTGGTGCAATCACAAAGAAGGACCGCCAGCGGCGATACTTTGTGAGGCATCTGAGGACGCTTGGTACGTCACCGGAGACTCTCGTAAACTTCTACAGGTGGAGTGCGGAGAGAATTCTGGCTGATTGCATCACTGCCTGGTACAGAGGCACCGACTCTCAGGACAAGAATCAACTTGTTAACTCGGTCTGTGACATCGCAGGTACACTCAGTCGAGGACCTACATGAGGCAGTCCTCAAGGACCCCCACAACTCAGACCATTCCATTACCATCAGGGAAAAGGTACAGGACCCAAAAGACGGGCACTCAATGGCACAAGGACAGCTCCTTCCCCGCTGCCAACAGATTCAATGAACCAAAGACACTGCCTTACTTTTCGTACACTATTATTTAAATTTATTTATAGTAATGTTGCAAGATGGTTATAATATGAATGTTTGCCCTGTGACGCTGCCGCAAAAACACCAAATTTCATGACTTGTTTATGGCAATAAATTCTCATTCTGATTCTATTCCCTGCTGTCTGTCCCCTTTTCTTTTGACCTTCAGGAGGGGGCGTTGGGAGAGGACGGATTCTCCTTTCATATAACCATATACAGCACAGAACAGGCCAGTTTGGCCCTACTAGTCCATGCCGGAACAAATCCCCACCCTCCTAATCCCACTGACCAGCACCTGGTCCATACCCCTCCAGTCCTCTCCCCTCCATGTAATTACCCAGTCTTTCCTTAAATGTAAATAACGTCCCTGCTTCAACCACCTCCGCCGGAAGCTTATTCCACATCCCAACCACCCTTTGCGTGAAGAAATTTCCCCTCATGTTCCCCTTATAATTTCCCCCCTTCAATCTCAAACCATGGCCTTTGGTTTGAATATCCCCATTCTTAATTGAAAAAGCCTATCCATGTTGACCCTCTCTGTCCCTTTTAAAATCTTGAACACCTCCATGAAATCCCCTCTCAATCTTCTACGCTCCAGAGAAAAAAGCCCCAGGCTGCTCAACCTTTCTCTGTAACTCAAACCCTGACATCCTGTCAACATTCTCGTGAACCTTCTCTGCTCTCTCCCTATTTTGTTTATATCCTTCCTATAATTTGGTGACCAAAACTGCACACAGTACTCCAAATTTGGCCTCACCAATCCTTTGTACAAATTCATCATAACATCCCAACTCTTGAATTCAAGAAGGCCAACATTCCAAATGCCTTCTTCACCACTCTATCTACCTGAGTATCAGCCTTGAGGGTTCTATTTACCATAACTCCTAAATCCCTTTGTTGCTCTGCACACCTCAATTGTCTACCATTCAATGTATATGACCTATTTTTCCAAAATGCAACACTTCACATTTATCCATATTAAATTCCATCACCCATTTCTCAGCCCACTCCTCTAGCTTTCCTATATCTCTTTTTAAGCTACGGTAATCTTCCTCACTGTCCACAATACCACCAATCTTGGTATCATCTGTAAACTTGCTTATCCAATTCTCCACCCCTACATCCAGATCGTTAATATATATAACAAACAATAGTGGACCCAGGACCGAACCCTGAGGAACTCCAGTAGTCACCGGCCTCCAATTGGACAAACAATTTTCTACCACTTCTCTCTGACATTTTCCTTTTTTATATTTTTTTCTCTCGGACCTTATGAATGTTTTTCTATGATTTTATATTCAATGTATTATTGTTATTATATTAATTGAGCCTGTACTTTCTTAAATAAAATATTTTTAAAAAATGGCAAAAGACAGTGTGACTTCAGATATTTTTAAAGCATAACATTATTCACAATTTTCAAGGTACCTCACTGGCCACTAAGAGCCGAGGAACATGAAAGGCGCCATGGAAATCCAGGTATATTTTTATTGTTGCCTAGTACGGTGGGTGTGACGGTTAGTGCAACACCATTACAGGTTCGAATCCCGCGCTTAGCCGGTCACACAGCATCCATAGGAAGGAAAGGGGAGCTGACATTTCGGGCCTGAGCCCTTCGTCAAGCCAAAAGCAGGCAGTCATCTGAATTAATAGGTGGGGGAAGGGGGCAGGTGGGTGGAAGGGGCGGCCGGGGAGGGGGGGGGGTAGAGGTCAAGGGTGGGAGGGTTGAAGAGAAGTGATTTGAGGGGAGCGACCAAGAACTGAATCCGCCGCTGTCTTTAAGGAGTTTGCATGTTCTCCCCGTGTGTTCCCGCCAGGTGCTCTGGTTTCTTCCCATCATTCAAAACATAAGGTGGGGGGGGGTTGCAGGTTCATTGGATGTAATTAGGTGGCACGGGCTCGTGGGCCAGAAAGGGCCTGTTACCGTGCTGTAGGTCTAAATTTAAAAGTTAATTTGATTATTTAATTGGCAAGGTTTTATAGTAACTTCTGTTTTAAGCTGAAAAAAACCACAGAGGTTTCATCTGCGCTGACCCGTTATGACTAATCTTCGAAGGAAACAGCCCACAAGAATGTAAGTGATTGTAAAGTAAATTTTTTTTAAAAATACTACAAATGGTTGAAACTAAAATGGAACTAGATCTCGTTAGAAGCTTGAGGCAGAAACAGAATTTCCTGGATAACAAATTGGAGGCATAGCACCATCTGGGCCCTCTCCCGCCAAATGGCGTTAACGTCGACTTTTCTGGCTTCTGCTAACCTGCTCCCCTCTTCCCCTTCCCCCTTTTACAGATCCCCTCCTCTCTTCCCCCTCCCTTCTCCCAGCCTTTCCTCCCCCCCTTGATCACTGCTGTCCTCCACCTATCACCTCCTGCCTTTGTCACCGCACCCCCACCCCCCCACAATCCTTTAGTTCGGACATTATACTCAGGCCCCTGAATATAATGGAAGGAAAACACGAGAGTCTGCAGAAGTGAAAACACAACGCTGGGAGAAACTCAACAGGTCAAAGAGGGTCCTTTATGTAGCAAAGATAAAATTTCGAACTTGACCCTTCATCGAGATACTGTACACAGTCTGGCTCTCCTTGTTTAACAAAGATTAGACTTGCTCAGAGAAGCGCAAGTTCAACGGATCATTTCCTGAGATAACAGGCTTGTGAGGCAGGGTGAAACTCTCGAGAGCGTAGAAAAATTGAAGAATGAGATCGGGGCCGCGGTTCGGGTCGCGGGTGCCCCGACCCTGCTTTGAATCTGCTGCTGTCCAGAAATGCAGTGAACGGAGATTCACCGGTGATGGGTTGTGCTGATGGCTGGCTCCTCCCCCGTCTGCCCATGCTTCCTACCGGAACCCTGAGGCCCCGACTGAAGACCGTCCCCTTTGTTATAAGCGATTAAGAGCGTGTGTTCTCCCTCCAGCCTTATGCACGCCATGATAAGCTTGTACATTCTCCCAGTGACCTGCATGGGTTTCCTTGGGGTATTTCATTCTCCTCCCACCCTTCACAAACTTATAAGGTTGTAAGTTCATTTGGGCGGCACGGGCTTATGGGCCGGTTACCATGAAGTATGTCTGAATTTTTTTTAAATTAAAATTGATCTCATTGACACATGCTGAGAGGTCTTTGACCAGGTTGATACTGAAATGATGCCTCACCTCCAATGGGAATTTAGAACTCAGGCCAGAGTCATTCAACACAGGACAGGCTCTTCAGCCTAATTCATTCACATTGACCAAGTTGGCATTCTAGGCAGGACTACTTGGTCCACATCTGTAATGGAAGATTTAAACTGTAGTGTGAATTCAGCTTTAGACTGTTTTGCAGTCTTCTTTTGTTGGTCGCAGACTGCCAGGAGACTTTGAAGATAATTTAACCATTTGATCAAAGAGATAAGATCTGAAGTAAACAACTTTTGGGTAATATAAGCCATGGTCCCACTGCTGAAGGGAGAGACTCTCCAAGAGGTGGCAACATCTCTCAGCAAGAAGAAGAACTTCAGGAGTCCAGCTAACGTCCCGGTCGAGGGAGGTAGAGAAGCTGCTACCGGCACCCCGACAACTTACTACAAGTGTGCAGTCGTTGCCTTGCTTTGGCAGTTGGGACCAGTCCAGGCATAGTTAAGTATAATTGGGAAGGGCTTGCATGTTGTAGTGTGAATTCAGCTTTAGATTTAGTAATAAAGACTTGTATAAACTGAACTGCTCGCGGTGTGTGTGTCTATTTTCTTTCGGTAGCTCGAACACTGTGACCAATCTAAAACGAACAAAGTGAGAGGTATAAGTTTACCGAAGACAACATCCTCTCCATATATCTGCTTAAATGCCTTTAGTATCCACGTCTTTTCCTGCGGCAGCTTGTTTCAGATGCCTTGAGGAAGAGCCAGAACTTCTGTGTTTTTTTTTTAACTGCAAGCCTTTTTTACACAGAAATGCCGTAAAGAAGGCTCACCATTTAGCCAGCTTTACACTGAACCAAGCAACCCCGGCATAATGCTGAGCCAGGGTGTCATTTTACCACAGCGAGCTGGCATTCCGGGAGCAAAAGAGGCCGGGAATTGTGATACAACAGCGTCGGTGTCCAGCCTGGTCCCGGGCTGCCTTTTTTTTAAACACACAGACGTCAATTTGGCTCTGTGACCACCTCTGCTAGCAGCTTAAAGGCAGGACTACAATGAACCACCCCCCGCCCCATTCCGGGTTCGTACTTTTATCCATGGCGCAATATTCCCGTGTTGAAGTGGCTGAGTAAAAGGGCCTGCGGACCTTTGGGTTTTAATCCCGATGCAGGCTACCCACTTGGAAGTGAAAAGGTTTGTCCCTCAGGACCCTCTTCAATCTCTCCCCTCTCACCATCCTCTATAATTCTCGAACCATCGACCCTGGGAGAACCAAGACAAGAGGCTCGTTTCAGGTGAAGCAGTTGCCAATTCAGATTGGGATGAAGAGGGATTTCCCCTCCCAGGGGTGGTTTTGAAATTCTCTAGGCAACTGGGGAGGCTGATGTGGAATAAAACTCTGTTCTGGAAAGGTTTTGATTAGTCATCAAGTTTACGGTCATCCGAATGCACAACTACAACTTGTAGAAAGAGCGTTCTCCGGTCCTCGGTGCAAAACACGCACACAACCAGACATAACACACAGGCAAACAATTCACTTGGAGAACAAGTATTCAAAGATACACATAAAATATTGTTTCATGAATATGAGAGTCTCAGAGGGTTCGTGTGAGAAGTTCCTTTGGTCGTTCAGCGTTCTCACTGCCCGTGGGAGGAGGAAGTTGGTGCTGATACTCCCGTATCGCTTTTTGGTATATGCCTCTTCTTCACTTACCTCATTTCTCACAGAAACTCCAGCCATTGCTGATCCGCTGTTTACCCCATGTGTGTGCTTTTCCAGTCGACTCTGGCCAGCTCGTCTCTCATGCGACTGGAATTTCCTTTACTCCATTGAGATACCAAAACATCGGACTTTAGTCTCTCCTGTACAAATTTCAAAGTGAACTCAACCATATCGTCTCCTCAGGATTCCCTTTCCTTATCCAATCACCTCTGGGTCATTGCAGAGCCCTGATGTTACCACCAATAATTCACAGAGGGCTGAGTAGTGAAACAATCAGGCTTTTAATAGCTAAAGACCGGAACACTATCAACCACCCACCCACCTCCTTGACTTATCAAAACAAAAGGAAAGGGGCCGACTGCAAGGGGCTATGGGTAGGATAAGTCTCGGGAGGCGTGTCCATTCGATAGCAGCCAATCACGGTGTAACAGTGGTTTACCACAAGCACCCAATCCAGAAGAGCTGGATGGGCTCATCGGCAAACCGCTCCAAAAAGCTATCCTGTGGGCATTTCACAAATTCTCTCCCCTGAGATCCTGTACCGACCTGACGTTCCCAATCTACTGTCATGTTAAAAATCCCCCATGACTGTCTTTCTAACAGGCCTTATCTATTTCCAGTTGTATTTTGTTGTCCACATCCCGGCTCCTGTTTGGAGGACTGTATATAACTGCCATTAGTGCCCTATTACCTGAACTATTCCTTAACTCCACCCATAAGGACTCTACCACTTCTGATCCTATGTGCTGTGTCCGGGTTGTCTTAATAAACACAAGAAAGGCTTGTAACTTTACAGCACATTTCTTTACTCTCATCAGGCTACTGGGTCGCGTATTGACGCAATGTCTCTCACCGTGCATGCACCACTCTCAAGTTTGATGTGGCCCTTACAGTATTAGTGTTCATGCATAAAATAGTCCCAGGTTTCCTCAGTATATAACATCCCTCCTTAAAAAAAAATTAACATTTAAAAAATTTATTACAACTTTAGGTTTCTTAAAATAAATTGTTATGATTCTTGTAGTGGCTGTTTGGTTCTGCAGTTCTCCTGCTTCTTGCTGTGCAGCTGTTGTGGTGTTGCTGGTTGGGGATTTGGCCTTGCGTTCCCTCACAGGTTGTTGGAATTACAGAAGCTGCCGATGCTTCTGGCGCTTTCCATGTCAGATCTGGGGTTGGGCAAATGTGGGTCCTGTTTGGTCTCAGCTGCCCACCAGATTCTGTCTCAATGATGTATGATCTTGGTGTCTCAGCTTCTCCAACAATCTTTCCTGGACTCCAGGTTTTTAATCACTGGCTCTTGTACGTGCACATGCTGCCCTATTCTGGTAATGTTTGTGCATGTTGGTTGTAATGTTGACGACTTCCCTCTTGTATGTTAGCCAACCTTCTTCTTATTTCCTCTTGGTCGTCTGTAATGAAGGATTTAGACCAGCTTATGCAAGAATGTATGATGTGAATCAGATGATATAATCTAATTTCCACCTACTTTGATGTATTGTGAATCAGATGATTTAAATCTAAATTCCACCATGGGGCCCAGAGATGCAGTTGTCTTTTGATGGTCGCAGACTGTCAGGAGACCTTGAAGATAAATAAACCATTTATTCAGGGTGATGGGCTAGGAGTAATCAGTTTTTGGGTAATATAAGCCATGGTCCCGCTGCTGAAGTTTGAGACTCTCTGAGGGGTGGAAACGTCTCTCAGCAAGAAGAAGAACTTCTAGAGTCCAACCAACGTCCCAGTCGGGGGAGGTGGAGAAGCTGCTACCGGTGCCCCGACAACCTACTACAAGTGTGCGGTCGTTGCCTCGTTTCGGCAGTTGGGACCAGTCCAGGCGTTGATAAGTATAATGGGGAAGGGCTTGCATATCGTAGTTTGAAATCAGCTTTAGATTTAGTAATAAAGATTTGTATAAACTGAACTGCTCTCAGCGTGTGTCTCTCTTTTCTTTCGGTAGCTCCAACACTGTGACCAATCTAAAACGAACAAAGTGAGAGGTACAAGTTTACCAGGACAATGTATGATAACCAACTTTCTTCTTATTTCCTCTTGGTTGACTGGTGGATAGCTTTTGCTTGGTAGGGTTGTCTTGTACTTTCTGCCATTCAGAAGCTCTGCTGGGGACTTCGCCCTCAAGGGTGTGGCTTGCAGTGACGGAAGAGTGAGGTAAGGGTCTTCCTTTGACTCTCGACACTTCGTGAGAGTGCATTTAATTGTATGCATCTGCCTCTCAATGAATCCGTGGCACTTGTAATGTGGTGATGACGTCGTGATGGTGAACCCATATTCTGCAGCTATTTCTCTGAATTCACACGATGTGAATTGGGCCTTATTGTCACATATCACTTGTTCGTGTCTCCCCTGTCCCGTG
Source organism: Narcine bancroftii (assembly GCF_036971445.1). Classification (NCBI taxonomy): domain Eukaryota; kingdom Metazoa; phylum Chordata; class Chondrichthyes; order Torpediniformes; family Narcinidae; genus Narcine; species Narcine bancroftii. Next base: position 16,196,184 of record NC_091479.1, on the reverse strand, counting down.
AAGAGTGCTTGTACTGCAACAGTGATGGTTGGTGCTCTCAGGTCCTTCGCTTTCTTGATGAAGGGGAATTTGGAGTTATAGCAGGTCCCACTCCTGGTTTTCAGTGAATATGTCTGCTCCCACAGACGGGAGTCTGGCGGGTATTTCAGAGGGAATCATCTCTTCCTTTTGTTGTGTATTTCTGGCCTGCTGGACATGTAGCCACCATTTTTTTTTAATGTCCTTATACATGCCTGTGCAGTCAACTGTTGACTTTGCTCTGAGTTTGCATTTCTCCATTCCCATGTGGCCTTGGTGTATTTTCTGGAGAATTTCTTTTTGCATTATCTCTGTTCTCCAGGGATATGTCGTCCCTGACAGACCAATACTGACATATTGTAGGCTGCACCTGTTTTATCCTTTCTGGCCATCCTTGCCTCACCTGTTGTGAGAGCAGCTGCAACACCTCGTCCTTTGCGGTTTCTTCTTTAATGAGCTTTAGCTTGTTACTGGTCACACTGACGAGGTGATGTACCTTGATCTCCATGTCTTTTATTTTGTATTTTTTGTTTGGGGAAAGACGTGTCAAGGCATCGGCGAGCACCATTTCCTTCCCTGGCCTTTACTTCAAGGTGAAGTCATAACATTGGAGCCGGAGGAGTAGACTCTGTAATCTGGCTGGTGCCTTGCGGAGGTTCGTTTTTCTGGATGTGTTCCAGCAGGCGATGATCACTCTGCACCACAAACTGTCTCCCATAGAGGAACTTGTGGAGCATTTTGCATCCATATACGACTGCCAACAACTCCCTTCCGATCTCGGCCTATCGGGTATCTGCTGTTGTCAGGGCCTTTGAGGCAAACGCTATCGGCTTTCCTTCCTGCACCGAGGCTGCCCCGAGGCCTCTGATGGAAGCGTCTAACAAGTGACAGCTTTTTTTTCTCTGTCGTAGTAGCTCAGTTCTATTTCTTTGCAGATCACTTCCTTAAGCTTGTCGAAATTTTGTTGATGCGATGGTGACCACTGAGACTCCACATCATCTTTCAGCAACTCTCTGAGGTTGACTGTGTGGTCTGACTTGTCTGGGGTGAAGGAACTCATATATTGGACCAGGCCGAGGAAGCTTCTTAGTTCCTTTATGTCCATTGGGTGGTCACTTCAGCAATGGCTGCTACCTTCTCTGGGCTTGGCCTGACCCCTTCAGGTGTGTCCACCATGCCGAAGAATTGGCTCTCCTTCTCCTCAATGATGCATTTGTCTGCATTGAGTTTGATGCCGGCCCCTCTTGTTCTCTCCATGGCCTCATGTAGGTGGAGATTGTGGGTTTCCCGTCTCTGTCAAAGATCTGGATGTCGTCTGCGATGCCGACAGCGCCCTTGCATCCCCTGTAGGTCTCATCTATCCTTTTGCTGCAAGACGTCTTGGCTCACGTTTAGGCCAAAAGGTAAGCGCAGGAACTTGTCCCAGCCGAATGGAGTAAACATTGTGAGGAGTGTCGATTTTTCGTCCAGCTTCGCGTTCCAATACCCATTCTTTGCATCTAGTTTACTAAAGATTTTGGATCCCGCTAGTTCCGAAGTGATGTCTTCCAGAAGTGGAGTTGGATAGCGATCTCTTTTTACTGCTTGGTTTGTCTTTTGAGTCCAGACATATCCTCAGGCGGCCATTCAGTTTTTCCTTTATTACAATGGAGTTCACCCACTTTCACTACCATTGGTTTTTCTTCCATTTCTTCGAGCTCCTGCTAGCCTTTGTTTCAGCTCTATTGGCAGTTTCAGTAGAACATGGATTATTGGTCTGCATTCTGGGTCTATGGTTATGTGGTATTCAAAATTTCCGAAGCACCCGACTGTGTCATCAAGGCATTCGGGGTACACGTCCATGAGTCCAGACTTGCTTGTGATCGGAGGGTGTTGCTCAAGTGGGGTGTCGCTATTGATCCTCTTGGACATTTCCTTCTCCATGGTCTCATTGTTTACACAGATTAGCTGTGATTCCTGACAACTATTCAGGCCTAGGATTGCTGGTCCGTCGGCGTGAGCCACGAAGAATGTGACACTTCCTAGTTGTTTAATTACGGGGTCACCATAGGCTGTGAGCGTGATGTTTACGGCTTCTAGTGTGCCTTCCTCTGGGTACCCATTCACCATGTTCTCGGCGAACATCTGATGGTACTGTTACCAGGCCAGAGGACCTCAAACGTAGCAGCAATAGATATTCTCCAAGACCAGTGGTTACTTAAACAAAAGTTGCTTTTAATTATCTTTAAGCATGAAAACAGAATCACACTTTAACTTATCACTATTGACTTAACTAACCTAACTTAACCCCCTTCTAATTCTAAGCCCACATGTGTGTAATATGTGTGTGTGTGTGTGTGTGTGTGTGTGTGTGTGTGTGTGTGTGTGTGTTTGTGTGTGTAAGTTCAGAAAAGTTATTTGATTCACAGTCCAATCTCACTTCTTATTCCTCCAAGTTCACTGGTCGCAGGCAATTCTTATACTGTGCACAGAATTTAATATGTATAAAGTTTCTTCCCTAATTCAGTGTATTATTATTATCACAACTTCCTGTTAGTACAAACTCAGTTACAAGGGAGACGGGTTATCCCACTGATCAACAAGGATCTGATAGGGTAAGATGGTGCCTCACTTCCACAGAATACTCTGAATCTGAAGCCGTTTATAGGAGTGTTGGATCTGAATGATGCCTCCGTGCTGGGTAACGTGCGCATCCTCTGCAGGGAATCTGACATGCTCGCCGCCATTTGCTGCCTCCCCCTCTGCTGGGGTAACCGAAACGCGCTCCAGTCCTCGGCTGGAACCTGCAGCCCTCTGCATTGCCGGTCTCTACGTTCAGAGCCCCCCACCCCCACACTGGAGCTATGGACAGTTCTTGTGGGGAATCGCTACAGCCATCGGCACAGATCATCATTCTAGAGCGACCATCCTCGATCTTATTTTTTGGCGACGGTCTCTGCTCAGAGTTTGTGGGACCCTTTCCCTGTGAGGCAGTCCAGTTTAGTTGGTTTCTTCCAGGCCTCTTTCCAAACAACTACATAAAAAGCATTCAAAATATTTAATGATTTCAGTCTGTGAACCCTCAGTGTGCTGTGCCCCCGTGGTGACTGGCTGCTCTAGTCTGTGGAGGCAGTTGAGGTGAGGAGAGATCTCTGCGTGATTCTTACCTTAACCTTTTTAAGCTAAAAATTCTTTTCGACCTACAGCACGGAAACAGCATGAGCCCGGGCCGTCCAATTACACCTTTGTGATCAATTAACCCACAAACCCAAGCAGACACAGGGAGAGCGTACAAACTCTTTACAGGCAGTTTGGCTGGAGTGGCGCTAACCGCTATACTAACCGTGGTGCCCAATTTATTTTGTTTAATGTGGATCCCAAGCTGCCCTCATATTTAGTTGGACCAGATGCTCCACACTATCTTTTTCTCACCTCTCAAGACTGGAGGCAGCAATTTTGCAGCTGTTATCTCTCCTCCCGTGACCATTTTCAAGTCAATATCTCCAGGGTCCATTGTCATGGCCAGATGGATCTCTGCCAGTTGTTCAGCTATCTTATCTTATCTTGTCATCGTAGCTGCCTAACCTTGTCAGAGCAGCCACTGTTACTGTTACATTAACAATAAAATATAACAATTACAGCACGGAAACAGGCCATTTTGGCCCTTCTAGTCCGCACCGAACTAAGTGCTCTCCTCCTGCACCTTGCCCATAACCTTCCATTCCCCTCCCATCCAGATACCTGTTCAATTTTTCCTTAAATGACACAATGGACCCTGCCACCACTACTTCTCCCAGAAGCTCATTCCACACAGCCACCGCTCTCTGAGTGAAGAAGATTCCCCCTCGTGTTACTGCTAAACATTTGCCCCTTACCTAATGACCTCTTGTTTCAATCTCTCCTACTCACAAGGGAAAAAGCCTATCCACATCAACTCTGTCTATCCCTCTCTTAATCTTAAATAACTCTATCAAATACCCCCTCAACCTTCTACGCTCCAAAGAATAAAGACCTAATTTGCTCAGTCTTTCTTTGTAATCTAAATGCTGAATCCCAGGTAACTGTAAATCTTCTCTGCACTCTCTCTACCTTGTTGATATCCTTCCTATAATTCGGTGACCAGAACTGCACATAGTACACTAAATTTGGCCTCACCAAAGCCTTGAACAGTCTCCACGTCACTTCCCAACTCCTGTATTCTATTCATTGATTGATAAAGGCCGGCATACCAAAAGCTTTCATCACCACCCTATCCACATGAGATTCTACCTTCAGGGAATGATGCACTGTTGTTCCTAGATCTTTCTGCTCCACTGCTTTCCTCAATGCCCTCCCGTTTACTACGTATGTCCTGTTTTGATTATTCCTACCAAAATGAAGCATCTCACACTTATCAGCATTAAACTCCATCTGCCATCTTTCAGCCCACTCTTCTAAGCAGTCCAAAGCCCTCTGCAATCTTTGAAAACCTTCTTCATGTTCCACAAATCCACCTATTTTAGCATCATTTGCATATTCACTAATCCAGTTTACCGCCCCATCCTCCAGATCATTAATGTATATGACAAACAGCAATGGACCCATAAACAATTCTTTTTGAAGGTCTATGCAAGTTAATTACTTTTGTGTTCAAGATTTTGTGGGGTTTCCTGAATGAGATTCTTGTCAGGCTTCCTGTCGGTAAAAGGTGACCAACGTTTCAGGCCCAGCCCTTCGTCAGGTATCTGATGAAGGACCCAGGTCAAAACTAGTTATCCCTTTACTTTGCCTGTTCAATTTCTCCAGCACATTTGAGTATTGCACTCAGCCCCTTCACCTGCAGATGTTCTTGCTTAAATTTATTATCAATCTCCAGTTTCCACCCCCCCCCCCCCCCCCACCCAATATTAGCTCTGGTTAATGTCCACAATTAATTCTGTGAAATTAGGCATTATGCGATGTGGATGTGTGTGAACATTGTATTATATACTAAGCAACGCTATATAGGATATTGTAGTGTACCTGTAAACTTTTTATTTGTAAGTAGGGACCAACACGGGGCTGGGGGGGAGAGAACAGGGCAGTGGGATCAGTGTGGGGACCGACACGGGGTTGCAGGGAGAGAACGGGGCAGTGGGATCAGTGTGGGGACCGACACGGGGTTGCAGGGAGAGAACGGGGCAGTGGGATCAGTGTGGGGACCGATACAGGGCAGTGGGATCAGGGTGGGGACCGACACGGGGCTGTGGGGAGAGAGCGGGCCGTGGGATCAGTGTGGGGATTGATACAGGGCTATGGGGAGAGTGCAGGGCAGTGGGATCAGTGCGGGTATAGAGTGCACAATTTCCTATAGCTTGCGCTTGCTTTTTCTAAATTGCTGCGCACTTGCTCACGGCAACTGAATAATTATGAGATCACGGACGTATGTGGTCAGACGTTGCCAAGAACAGATATAAAGCAGCTCATACCTGAAAATATGAATACTTGTCCTGCATATGTATTGTCCGTCTGTCTGTCTGTGGGGATATAGGTTAATTGGGCATAAGTTGGGTGGCACGGACTTGTGGGCCGAAATGGTCTGTTACCGTGCTGTCTGTCTAAATTTAAAAATTTGTCTCAATATAAATTTAATATCTAACATCTCGCTCCAACTCAAGTCCTCCAGTCCTGGCCACATCCTGGTGAATCTCCTGTGCACTGATCCCAACCACTTGATTTCCCTGCTGTAACTGGTGACCAGGACTGCACAAGCACCCCAAGTGCCTTGCACAGATGGATGGTGACGTCCAAACATTTGCACACAATGCCCCACCCAGAGAAGGCAAGTGTGCAAAATGCCACCATTGCCTGAATCACCACTTCCAAGGAATTATCCGTCACTGGATTGGGAGGAGAGGGTCGGGAGATGATAGAAACTTCAGAATTCGTCCAGGGAAAGAAGAAATTACAACACTAGAACTTGATAGAGATGGGAGTGGAATCCTTCCCTGGCCAACACTCAATGCTCCAAGCATTGGCTCTACACTGTAGACTGATTTAGAATAGATCAGGGGTGGCCAAACTTGTTTAATGTAAGGACCACTTAAAATAAACTTATGTTTGAGAGCCACAAGCCATGAAAAGATCTTGCAAACACATTGTGTTACAAATATTTTACATATGTAATGTCTCTGAGTTACTTGGGAAGCTTCTTAAATAACTTTGAGATGGAAGATTCAAATAACAAAAGAGACTTTACTTACTGAGGCATTCCACCATCTCAGGAAACTGTTCAACACTCACATATACATACGCCCCACAGTGGTGCACAACAGTTACTACGTGTATTCTTAGGTGGTTACAAAATAATTCACATTATTCTGACTATATAACACATAAATATTAATCAATAATGTCCATAATAATATTTAAAATTTTAGATATACAGCACAGTAACATTTTGGCCCATGAGTCAGTGCCGCCAAATTTATACCCAATTAACCTACACCCCCATTGCAGGACAAAACCAGAGACCCCTGGGGACAATCCATGCAGACACGGGGAGAACGTTCAGACTCCTTACGGACAAAGCTGGATTCGAACCCGGGTCCTGATCACTAACACCGTAAAGGCGTTGCGCTAACTGCTACACCATGCCAATTGCTACGCCAATTCATGTATGTAGTTTATAAACTGCTAAATTGGACTAGTTTCAGTAATGAAAAATATACTTTTTTTTTTTTAATTTTTTATTTTTCACACCATAAATCACAATAGCCATGATATACACTTTTTCTTTTATAATGAAAAATATACTTAATGTGTCTCGTGTAATAGTTGAATTTTATGGACTAATTTTTAGGGTAAAATTTAGGATTTTGACTATTATACGCATACTACTTTTGACCATGGTATATACCTGCATTGCTCGGGGGGCGGGGTACCGGAGCTCGGATGGGAAGGTGAGCAGCTGGGGCCTGGCCAAGAGTCTGCGGTCGGGGCATCAGCAGCACGGATGGAATGAAGGCCGGGGCGTTGGGAGCTTGGCTGGGCCTGGGTGAGAGTCTGCGCTGGCCATCGGGAGGGCGGGCTGGGTCTAGGCAAGAGTCTGTGGTTGCCACACACGCCGCAATCACGCGATCACAAGTGGCTGCCAAAGTCAATTGTGCCAGAAAGGAGATTTCAGACACAGGTTCTACAGAAGTTCTGCCCCCCTGCAGCCCTAATGTTCAAGTGAACAATCAAGAATTTATCAATAGTTTTCTTTATCCAAGGGTGAATACCGTATAGTTTAGCGTATAAGGCGACCTTCTGATTTTTCATGGTTTTATCATATATCGGGCGTAACCCTCCCCCCCCACCCCATCATCCTGGTCATTGCCGGAAGGCGGGTGTTTATCTCGGACCCTCCAGCAAAACGACGAAAGCTTGAAACGAGTTTTACGTTAAAAGTCATACAAGTGGCCGAGAAATCCAGCAATTCCTTACTAATATCCTGGTAGCCTGAAAATTTGTCGTGGGTTCATTTTTGGTGTTTTGTGTCACCTTATTCGCAGAACTGATTTTTTTTTCTTTGCTCATGGATGAAGCTTTTCACCTTGTCCCAAGTATAAGGGAACTTGCAGTCAAAACGAACGTGGGCGTTGTAAAATGTAGGTTAGGAAGACATGCGGGGAAGTCGGTTTGGGTGGGGCCTCCACTGCTTGGAGAGAATAAAAGAAAAAAAACACCAAGAGACGGAAGTCAAGGTATCTGACGTGGTAGAATTCCATATCGAGTCCCGGATGGAAGGTGAGATGGTGTTCCCCAAGCTGGCTTTGGGAGACTGGCCGTCAGTGCTTCGGTTCTGTGCCCCTTTTTCACAGTCAAGAAGGACCCTTCCCAGCTCGGTTTTAAATTCAAATTTAAAATGTAGACGTACAACACAGGAACAGGCCATTTCGGCCCACCCAATTACACCTGCAATGGAAGGAAACAGGAGCCCCCTCCCCCGGGGAAAACCCACACAGAACATACAAACTTCTTACAGACAGTGCCTTATTTCAAGCTCAATCCCGATCGCTGGCGCTGTAACAGCATTGTGGTAGTGGCGACACTTGCATCGCTGGAGCAGCCAAAATTAAGGGCGTCACAGAGTATCAGAAAATATCAAATATTGGAGGAATATTTGGACACAAAACATATAAGAACACGACAGCACAGTACAGGGCCTTCAGCCTTTATTGTAATGCTAATTTATATTAAGATTTCAGATTAATTGTCAGAGAACATACACGATATCAGTTACAACCTTTTTCTTGCGGGTGCGGCAGAATTACCACTAATTGGTAGTGCAAAAAATAAACTGTACACAGCGTAAAGCATGTAAACAAAGAAAGAGCTGTAAACAGATAACAAATGTAAACAAACTGTGCAATACCGAGAGAAAAATAATTAAACTGCACAAGTCAGTGTCCTTAAATTAGTTCCTGATTGAGTTTGTTGTTGAGGAGTCTGATGGTGGAGGGGGAGCAGCTGTTCCTGGACCTGGTGGCAGCAGGGAGGACACAGCGCAGGCTGGGTGCTGCGGATCCTCGATGATTCCCGCTGCTCTCCGACGGCAGCGTTCCCCGTACATGTTCTCGATAGTGGGGGAGGGTTTTGCTTCTAATGTCCCGGGATGTGCCCACTACCTTTTCATGGGGGCTTTCCGCTTAGATCTCTTGGTGTCCCCGTGCCAGGCCACCATGCAGCCGGTCAGCGCACTTTCCACCCCACCTATGTAGAAATTTGCCAGGATTTCTAGTGAACCTCCTGAGGAAGTCGAGGCGCTGACGTGCTTTCTGCGCAACGCCATTGGTGTACTGGGTCCAGGAAAGATCCTGCGAGATAGTGACTCCCAAGAACTTAAATGTGCTCACCCTACCCACCTCTGGTCCCCCAAAGATTACTGGATCGTACACCTCTGGCTTTCCCGTCCAGAAATCAATAATCAGCTCCTTCATTTTGGTGACATTGAGTGCGAGATTGTTGGTGGTGGACCGTTCAGCCAAGTTTTCATTCTCCCTCCTGGCTCATCCCCTTCCTATCTTAAAAAAACCCAAAATCTCTCCCACCTCGTAGCCCTCTATTTTTCTTTAATCCATCTTTCAACCATATGCCTGTGTAAGAGTCTCTTCAATGCCTCTTATGTTTCAGCCTCCATCACAGTGAACCCCCTACCGTCAGGTACCTAAAATTTTTAAAAGATGGTGATGCTGTCTGAGTTTCTTTAACAGCAGCCCTGTTGCGAGCGCGCGCCTGTGGAATGCAGGGAGCGGAGACACAGTGCTCCCGCAGGGTCCAACCACCGTCAGCTCCGCATTAAATGGTCTGGCAGTGGAGCAGACGGTGGCTTTATTTAGAGATTCTGCAACCGCGGGTTCTGTGCTCGAGGTGGCCGCGCCCATGACTGGCAGCAGCCATGAGGGGCTGCAGGCCCCGGGGAGGCAGACGACTGGCACAGGGGCACCAGAAAGTGGGTAGAAGAAACAGCGGGGAAGGTGAACCTCGTGATGGAGACCAAGGTGGCGGACAAGTGAGGGTCTGTAGGTTAAAAGGTGGGGCTGTCGGCGACCCAGGGCGAGGGACTCTCCCAGGCTGCGGTCGAGGCTGGAGACTGGCTCAAGATTGGGCGCCAGGTATCGGAACCGTGAGGCTGGAGGGCTCCTGATCATGTCGAAAGGTTGAATGTGGAGCTCGGGCCGCTGATGGTTTGGCCTACGGGGGCTGTGGCAAATCCACGGACACTCGGGGACTCTTGTTTTTCTGCGAATCAGGTAATTTTGGCCCGATGGTGAATGTGTCTGCCTTATGTTAGACGAAAACAAACTCCGTGTAATAATGCACTCGTGACAATAAAGTAATCTTGAATCTTGTGTAAAAAAAACCCTTCCCTTCAGAAGAGAAAACAAAAGTAACAAATATAAAAGAAGTGAAAAATAAATATTCACAGTGGGCCTTAGTGCAAAAAAATGTGCCAAGTCAGTCGCGAAGGCAATTATGTTTTTAACATGGCTGCTGAGTTCCAGGAAATTATTCCCAATTTCCCAGAACGCATGCCATGCAAAAAGGTTGGAACGGGAGTGCGGGAGACATTCCCGTTCCGATAGTTTACCTCCACCGCCCCCCCCCCCCCCCCCCCGGACCCTAGTTATTTTCTACACTGAACTGCAGGCGATCCGTGAATAATGGGCTAACGAATAAGGACGACCTTACATACCGCACTTCTAAACTTGCGATATTTGGAGTTTTGGTTGTTCCTGTGTGAAGGTAGGGAGATACTTCAGAACAGAAAAATCACTGAAGTTCGATGTAAAAAAAATGAGAGATCTTTGGTGGCCTTGAAAAATCATAGGGAATAAAGAATTGCAAAAGAACCCCCACCCCCCCCAACCCCCGCCCCGGGCTTGGTCAATTGGATTCCATTGACTGAGGTTCACTGGCATTGCCTAAAGTGGATCTTTGTAATACAATTAACACGTGGATTTAGTAGATTGTTTCTTGGTGCCTGCCCCATTGACCACCGCCAGTGGGCTGATCTCGCCTCAAACCGTGCATCTTGGCGCCTCACAGTTTGGCGGGCAGCAACCTCCTTTGAAGAAGACCGCAGAGCCCACCTCACTGACAAAAGGCAAAGGAGGAAAAACCCAACACCCAACCCACCAATTTTCCCCTGCAACCGCTGCAACCGTGTCTGCCTGTCCCGCATCGGACTTGTCAGTCACCAACGAGCCTGCAGCAGACGTGGACATTTACCCCCTCCATAAATCTTCGTCCGCGAAGCCAAGCCAAAGAAAGAAAGGTTGTTTAAAATAGACAATTGTCTAACAGTGGTTGATTGTTGAAAGAGTACGAGTACATGTAAAGGCAGCCGGTCAGGTGATTGCTTAAGATGTGTAATTGTGTGATAAATGTTGCTTAAAAATAGCCAATTGTTATGCAGGTAAATCAGTGAACCGGTGCGGACTTGAAAGGCCAACATGGCCTGCTTCCGCTCCGTAAATGGTTATATGGTTATATGGTAAAAGTTTGGATAAGCATCAGTTGGAGGAATATATATGGTAAGGCAGAGTTCAGCTGGTCGAGTGGTCCCACCAAGAACCTTGCACACAATATTAGCAAAGCTGAAGAGGTGGTTGTAGACTTCGAGAGGAAATCAGAAAAACATCAACTGGTCCTCATCGAAGAGTCATCAGTGAATAGGACTGAGAGCTTCATGTTCCTGGGTCAACATCTCTAAGGATCTGTCCTGGGACCTCCATTACAAAGAAGGCTCGCCAGCGGCTCTACATCGTGAGGAGTTTGAGGTGATTCAGTAGGTCATCTACAGGTGTACCATGGAGAGCATTCTGGCTGGTTGCCAATGGTCAGGACAAGAAAAACCACAGGGAGTTGTAAACTCTGCCAGGGTCATCACGGGCATCAGTTTTCACTCCATTGAGGACATCTACAAGAGGCGGTGCCTTAAGAAAGCAGCCTCTATCCTCAAGGACCCCCACCACCCAGGGCATGCCCCCTTCACTCTGCTACCATCATGAAGGAGGTACAGGAGTTTGAAAAAGCCTCATTACACAAACAGCTTCTTCCCCTCTGCCATCTCACTTTCTCTTATATTTGCACTAATCTATTCGATTTAAATGTAAATTTATAGCAATATTTGTGCTATTAAAGTGGTGCAAAATTCTGATTTGGACATAGGAGGCTGAGAGGGGATCTTATAAGATAATGAGGGGCATAGATGAGGTGAATAGTGACAGCCTGTTTCATAGAGTGGGATTAAGGAAGTTCACTTCTTCAGTCAGAGGGTGGTAGGAACATGGCACGAGCCACCAGACAACGTGGTGGACGCAGGTACATCAACTTCCTTTAAGAAACACTCGGACAATTTCATGGATGGGAGGAGGTTGGGCCTATTGCGGGCAAGTGGGGGTAAAGCTCATTATTCAGCAGGTAGAAGCAGAGTCGTCCATGCGATAGGACCCTATTGCGTCGTGAAGAAAGCAGGTCAGCGCCTCTACTTCCTCAGGGACTTTGCAGAGGTTTGGCATGACATCGGAAGCCCTGTAAAACTACTACAGAGGTGTGGTGAAAAGTGGGCTGACCGGCTGCATCATGGCCTGGCATGGGGAGACCAATAGCTCTAAGCGGAAAGCCCCAGGACACAGCCCAGGGCATTAGAGGCAAAACCCATCCCACCATCTGCAGGGAATGCTGCCGTCGGAGAGCAGCGGCAGTCATCAAAAACCCTCACCACCCAGCACAAACTCTGTTCTCGCTGCTGCCATCAGGAAAGAGGTCTAGGTGCCCCAAGACTCGCACCATCAGGTTCAGGAACAGCTGCTCCCCCTTCACCGTCAGACCCCTCAACACCAAACTCAATTAGGGACTCATTAAAGGACTCTTTGCACATTATTTAATACTGAATATTTATTTTTTTTCTGAAATAGCACAGTCAGATTGTTTACATTTCTTTTTTTTTGTATACATAGCTATTTTTACACAACCGATATGCAGAAACTGCCTGAGAATAATCTCAGGGTTGTATGTGATGCCATGTATGTCCTCTGACAATAAATCTGAACTCCATCAATAGACAATAGACGGTAGGAGCTGGAGTAGGCCAATTGGCCCTTCGAGCCAGCACCACCATTTATCGGATCATGGCTGATCTTTCCCTTTCAATAACCAATCCCAGCCTTATCCCCATAACCCTCAACTCCCCTGCACACAAGAGCCTTATCCATCTCTCTCTTAAATCTATCCTGCGAATCTGCCCCCACCACCCTCTGTGGCAATGCATTCCGCAGATCCACAACTCTCTGGGTTAAAAAAGAATTCTCCTCATTTCTGTCATAAATGCCCTTCCCTGTATTCCTAAAATATGCCCTCTAGTCGAGGACATCTACATGAGGCAGCGTCTTAAAAAAGCAGCCCCCCCCCAGGCCAGTCAGGGGAAAAGGTACAGGAGCCTGAAGACGAGCACCCAGTGGTGCAAGGACGGCTTCTTCCCCTCTGTCATCAGCTTCCTGAACGATCAGTGAACCAAAGACACTGCCTTACTTTTCGTGAACTATTGTTTATATATATATATATATATATATATATATATATATATATGTGAGATGGTCATAATATGAACGTTTACATTGTGGCGCTGCCGCGAAACACCGAATTTTATGACTTGTTCATGACAATATATTCTGACTTAACCTGATCCAGCATACAAGCTTGTTCTATTCTGACCTCTGACCTCACCTTGACTAAAGTCCTTTTCTCTGGTGAATACTGAAGCAAGGTATTCCTTTAGGCCCTCCCGAACATCCTCCACGTCCAGGCACATGCTTCCTACTTGATTCTTAACTGGCTTCACCCTCACTCTTGTCATCCTGTTCTTCGCATAAGCCTTGGGGTTTTCCTCAGTCCTATTTCCCAAGGCCTACTCGCTCTCAAAAGTCCTTTCTTAAGCTCCCTCCTGCCTAACATATTAATTCTCACAAGTCCTTCCTGTTTTTTGCTTCATAAATCTAATGTCTGCTTCCTTCTTCCTCTTAACCAGCTGCCTCACCTGCATTATCAGCCACAGTTCCCTTTTCCTCCCATGAGCAGGACAAGCCTATCCAGAACCCCGCTCAAGTGGTCCGTAAACATCCTCTGAGAGCACCTGTTCCTAATTTACTCCCCCCACCCCCCCACCATCTCATCCCATTGTAATTAGCCCTTCCCCAATTTTGCCTGCTTTTATCCTGGCCATAGCTGTACGTAAGCTCAGGGAGTTGTGCTCTCCATCAACGAAATGCCCCCCCGCTGAAAGGCACTAGATCCAGTAATGGCCTCTCCTCCAGTCGGCCAGTCCACAAACTGTGTCAGGAATCCTTCTTGGACACTCCTGACAAACTCTGCTGCATTTACCCCTCTTGTGGTAAGGAGGTGCCAGTCAATATTTGGGATGTTGGAAATCTCCCGTAACAACAACCCTGTTTACTTGTGTTTCATTCCAAAATCTGCCTGCTAATCTGTTTCTCAATGTCCCGAGGGCTATTTGGGGCCCTGTAGACTACTCCCAGTACAGTGATTACTCCCTTCCTATTTGTGACTTCCAGCCACACCGCCTCAATCCCTCCACAACTTCCTCCCTTTCTGCAGCCGAATACTGACCTTTTAACCCTGGCTCAGATCCTCCTGGATCTCTTCCCCAGCGGGAGCAGGCTGAAAGATGCTGTGTGCGGTGTGGAAGGGTCCTCGATGATTTTGCGGGCCCTCGTCAGACAATGATCCTGGCAGAGCAGGTCGATGGGGGAAGAGGGAGACCCCAGTCATCGTCCTATGGTCCTGTGAATTGACGTCCACTTTGTTGCTTTAACGGTCTTCAGGCACGGACTTTGATGTGACCTTGTGCTCCTGTAGTTTCGGCTCGTGGGGCCCGGTTCTTATGCCCTGTAGAGCTGCTCTCACTGACAGGAAAAGGGACAAAGGAGGGCCATTGGCGCCTTGAAACTAGTTGCTCTGGGCAGATGAGACTCATTAACTATGGATGGTAACTCATCTCGGAAAAGATTTCAAACCTTCACTGCCCTGTGGCTATACCCGCTGTTTCTTCTTTGGCTTGGCTTCGCGGACGAAGATTTATGGAGGGATATGTCCACGTTTGCTGCAGGCTCGTTGGTGACTGACAAGTCCGATGCGGGACAGGCAGGCACGGTTGCAGCAGTTGCAAGGGAAAATTGGTTGGTTGGGGTTGGGTGTTGGGTTTTTCCTCCTTTGTCTTTTGTCAGTGAGGTGGGCTCTGTGGTCTTCTTCAAAGGAGGTTGCTGCCCGCCGAACTGTGAGGTGCCAAGATGCACGGTTGGAGGCGATATCAGCCCACTGGCGGTGGTCAATTTACCCACTGTAATTACCCGCTGTAATGGAGGATTTAAACCATGCTGTAATTACCCGCTGTAATGGAGGATTTAAACCATGCTTTTGCTTATGCAAGGCTGAATATTGAGAATAATATATGAAACATGACTAAATTCCACCATGGGGCCCAGAGATGCATGTGAATTAGCAGACATAATCTAATTTACACCATGGGGCCCAGAGATGTTGGTTGCAGACTGTCAGGAGATCTTGAAGATAAGTAAACCATTTATTCAGGGTGATGGGCTATGAGCAAACAATTTTTGGGTAATATAAGCCATGGTCCCGCTGCTGAAGTTTGAGACTCTCTGAGGGGTGGAAACATCTCTCAGCAAGAAGAAGAACTTCTAGAGTCCAACCAACGTCCCGGTCAGGGGAGGTGGAGAAGCTGCTACCGGTGCCCCGACAACCTACTACAAGTGTGCGGTCGTTGCCTCGCTTCGGCAGTTGGGACCAGTCCAGGTGTTGATAAGTATAATGGGGAAGGGCTTGCATATTGTAGTTTGAAATCAGCTTTAGATTTAGTAATGAAGATTTGTATAAACTGAAGAGCTCTCGGCGTGTGTCTCTGTTTTCTTTCGGTAGCTCAAACACTGTGACCAATCTAAAACAAACAAAGTGAGAGGTACAAGTTTACCAGGACACCCGCTTACGGGAAAGGCTCTGGGAAAGTTCTGGAGTCCCGAAGGCGGCTGACTGCTGTACCCAGCACCAGCTCGGCAACTCCTGCCATGCTACTGGCACCAAACTGCGTAAAATTTATTGTTCCTTTGGACTTGTCATTAGCATGGGGGGGGGTGGTTCCCTCAAACAGATCTCCATATCAGCTCTGCCCTGGCTTGTGCCCTCCACACTGACTACCAGAGCACAGAACCTATGTTCGATCATGGCCGACGGAGGCCAAAGGAAATTGATTAGATTAAAAGCGTGAAGTCTTCCATCTCCCTGAACTTCCCACTCCATAAACATCTCTCCACATGTGTAAATTGGCCATTTTCAAGCTTAAAATGCTTCTAAGCAAACTGTTAAGACATTTACGCTTGCTTCCATCACAGGGGAGAGCTGACAAGAACGTTGCCAGGGTTGGATGATTCTTTTTAAAATGTCGGCTGCTTTGACAAGCCTTGTATTGCCATAGAGTCGGCTGCCCACCAATTCAGACCAATCCTACAGTAAATGTGACCTCTTTTCTTCTCTCCACATTGCCCTCAACTCTCCCTGGATTCCCCCACCCTGCACACCGCAGGCAATTTACAGTGGGGGGGCAACAAATCTGCACCATCTTCAGGACGTGGGGGAAAGATCTCTCCAGTTTTGCCGCATAGGTTGTTGGCGACTCGAGGCAAATGACCCACGCGGTCTGTGGACCGCGGAGGAGGGATTCACCCCGGGCTGCGGACTGCTGGAGATGGGCTCGAGACAGGATGAATGAATGCCAGGCAAGAGAACCAGGATGCGAGAGGGTGGCGAGGGCGCTGAAGGGTTCCTGATCGCCTCGGAGGTTCGGATCTTTTTTATTCCTTTTTTTTGAGATTAACTGATCATATATGGTTTCATCATTAACTGTCTTAGATCATATCATCAAATTAGACAGATATTACTCTGTGCATCAACCAGGGGTTGGTATAATATAACGCAATTGGTTTCTATCCAGAATTATTTTTAAGAAATCAACAATTATTGATGGATTATTTTTGAATTTTTATTTATATTAATTTGTGACATAAAGATAGAAATAGAGATATATGATATGACCTGCTTTTTGTTATATTAGAAGACTTTGATTATAGGATTATTATGTTAATAAAAATATTTTAAAACGAAAAGGAGGTTCGGATTTGGTGAAGCCAATGGTTTTTTCGTTGGAAAACAACAGTTAACACTCATAGATATTATTTGTAATGAAGATGTATTTAATGACCTCACCTTCCATGGAGCTCATCCCTTCGGATTAGACCAGACCTCTGAATAATAACTTAAATACTATGCTATTATATCCACAGGGCTTAAAGAGCTCTTGCTCCTTGCAATGTTCTTTTGGCCTTTATTATGTTCAAAGAGACCTCACTGTCCTTGTACACAAAACCCAACCAGACAGGTGCCGCGAGGAATAACGATGCAGTAGAAGTCCAAAAATCTGGACCACCACCGAATCTGGACTTTTTCGAAAACTCTCAAACTTTTAGTGGGCTTTTGTGTGCATGTTTCAATGCCACAGATGTACAGCGACCACTTCATTTTTCTTTAAAACTGTTTGTTTTGATAAATAAAGCACACTGTATTTACTAACGAATAAGCTATCAAAAATTACCTGTTCGTCTCTTCTTTATTCCTCATTAACTTTGAATTTTAAATGTGCTGCCAGAGAATCTGGAAAATCCGGTCTGACCCAGTCCCAGCTTCTACTGCAAGATGATGGGCAAGAGTATCTGTGAACAAGAGAATTTGTGAACAAGAGAATTTGTGAACAAGAGATAAGAAAGAGATCTTACTGGTAACTATACAGGGCGTTGGAGAGACCACATCTGACATATTGTGTAAAATTCTGGTCTGCTTACTGAAGAAGGCATTTTCCTGGGAGGGTGGGAAACACAGATACTCCTAAGTGGCTCTTTGGGAGATAAATCTCTCCTGATTGGAAGCGTTTGGTTGGCTAGAATTTAGAAGAATGACAGTCAAAGAAAAGAAAATTGTAAGTAGGCTTGAGAGGGGCGGTATGAGGAAGATGCTTCCTTAGAGCCGAGAATTGAACAAGACAGGCTCAAAATGAGGTGGTCGACCAGTGAAGAGTGAAAAGAGGAATTGCTTCACTTCGAAGTTCAGGGAATTTTTTTTGGCCCCTGAGAGCTGCTACGGGATTTGGAAGAAAAGTGGATGGCCATGAGTTTGATGCAGGAATTAGACCAAGAGCCAGCATAGACTTGCTGGGCTGAATGGCCTGTTCCTCTTTCGATTGCAGGGTGCAAAGGCTGTGATCTCAAACTACACTGGATTAAAAATTAAAATCTAGATACCAGGGTAAAACCCCTGCTATCCAGCACCTATTGGGACTGGGTAAGTGAACTTTTTGATTGCTTGAGATTGTGTTTCGCACGGATTGGTGAACGAATGCCAATTTTAAACTTACACATGTTTGACCGATTTATTTTCTCTAATTATCTTCTTGGTTGCACACACACCCACCCTTTGCTGCTTACTTGAATTCTGGACAACAGGGGTCTTAGTGTGTGTGTGTGTGTGTGTGTGTGTGTGTGTGTGTGTGTGTGTGGGTGTGTGTGTGTGGGTGTGTGTGCGCGTGGGAGTGTGTGCGTGGGTGTGTGTGAGCGTGGGAGTGTGTGCGTGGGTGTGTGTGTGTGTGTGGGTGGGTGTGTGCGTGTATGTGTGTGTGCATGCGTGCGTGCGTGCGTGTGTGTGTGTGTGTGTGTGTGTGTGTGTGTGTGTGTGTGTGTGTGTGTGTGGGTGGGTGTGCGCGCACGCGTGCATCATGGCTCTGAGTTTACACTCTACTGCAAGTACACCAATGTGAAATGCTGTGTGTGTTTGAATAGTGAAATAGACCATTTTTATGGCCATGGCCCTGCGTCGAGAACTTGAATCAAATGGAGAAGTTGTGGTTTTCGAAGTCTGCACATTGCAAGAGAAGGAAAGAAATGAGTCAGGGCTGGAACTGATGCAATGAATCATGTTCAGTGAGAATGCAACAAGTCGAAGTTCACAGAAGAAAGCTGAAGGGAGAGAATTTTAGAGGAGAAATAGAGCATAAAGATGAGACAAATCAATCTGATTCTTGCAGGAGGTTTGGTACGACACCAGAAACCCTGGCAAATTTCGACAGAGGTGGGGTGGAAAGTGTGGTGCCCGGCTGCATCTCGGTCTGGTGTGGGGACCCCTGAGCGTAAAGCCTTCAAAAAGATGGTGGATGCAACCCCAGGACATCACAGACAAAACCATCCCCTCTATTGAGGACATCTACAGGGAGTGCTGCGGTCGGAGAGCAGCGGCGACCATCAAAGACCCACACCACCCAGCACACGCTGCTGTCATCAGGAAAGAAGTGTCGATGCCACAAGACTCATGCCACCAGGTTCAGGAACAGCTGCTCCCCCTCCACCGTCAGAGTCTTCCACAATAGGCTCAATCAGGGACTCTTACTTGTGTACTTTATTGACTTTCTTTTGCTCTCTCTCTATATTGTACAGTCAGTTTGTTTACATTCATTATCTGTTACAGTCTTTGCTTCCATGTTTACGCTGTGTACAGTTTTAGTTTTGCACCACCAATAAATGGTAATTCTGCCCCGCCCGCAGGGAAAAAGAATCTCAGGGTTGTATCTGATGTCATGTTTTATACTCTGACAAGAAATCTGAGATCTAAATCTGGAAGATTGACATAATAGTGGTCGGTAGCCTTGCCCACTTCAGTTTTCTTAGGAACTGCAGTCTCTATTGTGTCTTCCTGACAAGTGAGCAGATGTTGAGTGTCCACCATGGTTTAAGTGAACTCCAAGGAACTTGGTCCTCTCCACTACAGAGTTGATGTGTATTTTTATTTTAAAAAGGGATATTTTTATTAAAAATAATAAATTTCTGCTGAAACACTGAACAAAAATGTTATAGACAATCAATTTGGTGCCACCCTCTCCGATGGTGTCACCGGTGTGGTCCACAATTAGATCCCCCTGCACCCCCCCCCCTAGTGTCACAATCATGGACAATCCATTGTGGGCCCCTCGAGCACTGGAAAGATAGTATAAATCACTTATCAGCTTCCTCTCCCAAGCCAACATGTCAGCGTTGAAACCATTCTTCCTTGCAGTCTGGGATAGGGTCGGCACATGTTGGAAAGGAATCTGAAAATTGCAGGAAGACATAAAATGTAATAGGCCCTTCAGCCCACCTACCCTATGCCACCCACACTAGTCCCACCCACCTGCATTTGCCCCATATCCCTCTATACCAGTGGCTCAAACTTTTTCTTCCCACTCACCTACCACCTGAAGTATTCCCTATGCTATCGGTGCTCTGGGTTAGGGATTGCTTAAGGTGGGATGTGGGCGGAAAGAAAAAGTTTGAAAACCCCTGTCTTAATCGTACCTCATGGACTCGTTATGTGCACGGTTTCAGAACTCCAAAGGAAATGGGCCAATGACCATTTTTCTCAAGCAAGATATTTCAGTAACAATTGGGTCTAGAGCAGTGGTTCTCAACCTTCCCTTCCCACCCACATCCCACCTTAAGCAATCCTTTACTGATCTCAGAGCACTGATGGCATTAAAGTGGGATGTGAGTGGAAAGAAAAAGGTTGAGAACTAGGTAAATTGTACAAATTCTCTTAAGTGGAAAACAAAACATTTAAAATTACCGGCAACCCTTAGAATGACATCATCGAGTATTTTTGCAATATTTTTTCATGAGGAATTGAGCGATCAAAACCTTGAAACCTTATTTAGCTAACAGAGTTTACAATGTCAGGAATAGCAATTAAGGTCATTACTCAAGCCCCAGATGATTGAATCTACCATAGGCAAAGGTTAAACAAACATGGGAATGGGGTCAGTTGCTGAAGTACACAGATATCTTGAAAGATCCTCAATTAAATGTAAACGATCAGGCCCACATATTTAGAGATGGCATCTCATCCAAGAGAAAAATAAATAAGCCACAAATGCTGAAAATCAAAGAAAACGACCCCCCCCACAAAAAAAATTACCATTGTGGAAAGTCAATCTTTCCAGTCAAAGAACCTTCATTGGACTTGGGCAAAGAAATTACTTTTAGGTTGCGGAAAGAGTTGTGGGGGGGGGGGTGGCCAAGGGAAGAATGGGGCAAAGCAGTTGATGACATTAAAGATTAGTGAGGAAATTCAGAGATAGCGAGCCATTGAAAACTGTGAAATTCTGAGGTGTGGAAATTTATCCACTGGCTGAACTTGAATCAATTTAATGTAAATTTCGGCGCACAAGTTGAGTTGTGAAATTTCTCAAAAACGGGCACCCGATTTATACACTGGATATACATTTTGAGGCTTTAAGTTCACCGAAAATAAGAGACATATTGACGTCAATTTGGCGCACCTCCCCACCGCTGGGCGCTGCTATAACTGCTCCTACCTGGGACCCTGAGGTCACCATCGCCGTTCCAGCCTGGTGGGCCGAGGTTCCTGCTCCCGCTGGGAGCACGATGTTAGCACTCCAGTTCCGTGGGCTGTTGTCGCTGCTGCCTGGTAGGCCGAGGATTTTTTAAAACTTTCTTAATATACAGCTTTGTCACTTGCGATTGAGATGTTCAAAAAAACTTTGGGTTGTTCCTGGGGGGCCCAGACAGCCCGAAAAATGTCCATCGACTAATACACCGAATTGACATAAATCTGGGTTTTTTTTTTCGGTGAACCTAAGGTCTCAAAAGTATATCAGGCGTACAAGTTTTTAAGATTTTTCTGATACACCAAAATATACGTTAAATTAAGTTTAGCCAGCGGATAAATTTCTAGAGCTCAGAATTTCACAGTCTTTGTCTCTAAATTTCCTCGCTAATCTTTAACATCATCAACCACTTATCACCACTTAAAATTAGGCTGACTTTTATGTGGAAAATATACGGTAATTTGGATGTGCAGCACCGTAACAGGGTCTTATCGAGGTGATTTGGAGGATAGAACCATAGAGGACAGATTCTGGCCCTTTGACGCTTCTAGTCTGTACTGTACTATAAATCTGCCTGGTCCATGAACCTGTATCCAGTCCAGATCCCTTGACCTCTCCGGTTTCTGTTCCAGCTGGATGGTATTCACATCGATTTCTCTGGTTTCTATTGACCTCCCCCCCCCCCCATCTACTTTCCTCCAGTTCTCTCTCCTTCCTTTTCCCTCGATCACTTCCCACAGTGTCAATATCAAATTTTATTTCTCCTCTGATCATGTCCAAATTAACTCCTTATGGCTGAGTGCCTGGACTTCTCCACCTGCCAATCTTCAGATGCCTTCCTGTCTTTTGCTTATACCTTGAAGAAGGGCTCAGGCCCGAAACGTCGGCACTATATCTTAACCTCCTTATAGGTTAAATCTTCAGAGCATTTGCCTGCCTTGTCCTTGAGTTGGGAAGAAAGTACCAAGTCTGACAATATTCCAGCTCCCCACCCCCTTCCCTTTCCATTTAGAAAGCTACCCTCTCCCCACTCCCCCAATCACTTCCCAGCCTTTTTTCTCTTCTGCCCTCCTACCCACATTCACCTATGACCTCTTGCCTATTGGCTTTTGCTTCTCCTGCTGCCCTTTCTTCTTTCCTTCCCACCTTCTTATTCACCTGCTTTCTGCTCATATCTTGACAAAGGGCTCAGTTCCGAAATGTAGGTCTTACCTCTATGCTTCCTGTACCTGGTGCATGACCCGCTGAGTTTCTCTGGCATGTTTCGGTATTGCACTCACACAGGATCAGGGATCACTGGACCTTCCCATTTCACGTTGATATTGAATATTTACATCCTGTTGATTTTGAGACCTTTATGTACGATTATATTTTTAGCATCCTGTTGAAGTGTCCTCAGTCGT
This sequence comes from Narcine bancroftii, assembly GCF_036971445.1. Classification (NCBI taxonomy): domain Eukaryota; kingdom Metazoa; phylum Chordata; class Chondrichthyes; order Torpediniformes; family Narcinidae; genus Narcine; species Narcine bancroftii. The sequence goes on along the minus strand of NC_091479.1, from coordinate 16,173,765 downwards.
GAAACTAAGGGATAGAAATTTGTAACAATAGGATTAATTTTAAAAAAAAGAGCTTTTGTAGTCGTTTGTTTAACAATTCGGTTCAAACATTACGTTTCATAATTCAACGTCCAGGTTGAATTTCGTCCAGGTCCGAAATGTGAGCTGACCTGCCGACTCAGAAAAGCCACCGCCCTGCCAGTCCGCTTCTTCTAACCCATCACCCGCCCCCGCGAGAGCCCACACCTCCGAACCTTGAGAACAAAGTGGCACGATCCGCTGTGATTCCTCTCCCCTGCCCACCCCAAACTAAAGGTGGTCAGGTTGTCGAGTCGAGGGTGGGTCTGGTCGTGATGAACGGGATTGTGCCACCTGCACTGGTCGGTTTATGTCCAAGCGTGCCGGTTTTAGACGGTCCACAGAGACAGTCTCGGGTCTGCCGCCCAGGTCGATGGTGAGAACTGTGGCACCATTTTGTAGCACTCTAAAGGGCCCCTTCCCCGTCCGTTTCCTAGTCCAGCGCGCTGACCACATGGTAGTACTTCATGGTGTTGGCAGTTTTCTGGCGAATATTGGATTGGGACCTGCAGTCATGATGTCCAGAAGGTGGGCAGTTTGAGTGAAACTGCGTCCTGTAGACCTGAATTGCCTCCCTTCCCCCATTTTGCCATCCAAAAGAGGTCACCACGGTAGTTGTTTGTGGATTGTACAAACAGCTAAGTTTAATTGTTTAACAATTCAGTCCAAATGTTAAGTTTAATAATTCAACAGTTCAGTTCAACTGTCACTATCCATGGTCGAAAACGTGAGCCGCCCCGCCAACCTGCCTCACGCTGCCAGTTCACTTCGCCCCCCACGGGAGTTGGAACCTCGAATGGGATGAGTGCGGAGAGGGATTAAATGGTCGTTGAGCCTTATCAGACACGATAATACCCAGGAAATATAAATTTCTGAAGTCATTGTCTGAAATAATGTCAAGAGAAACAGACCTAGTATTTCACATTGAACTCCTCTCAAATGAATTGCCAAGAGTTTGAGTAAAAGCAGATTTTAAGATTCGTTTCCTCCAGGTGCTCTGGTTTCCTCCCAGATACCAAGCTGCATGTATTCTTCTTTGGATTGGCTTCGCGGACGAAGATTTATGGAGGGGTAAATGTCCACTTCAGCTGCAGGCTCATTTGTGGCTGACAAGTCCGATGCGGGACAGGCAGACACGGTTGCAGCGGTTGCAGGGGAAAATTTGTTGGTTGGGGTTGGGTGTTGGGTTTTTCCTCTTTTGTCTTTTGTCAGTGAGGTGGGCTCTGCGGTCTTCTTCAAAGGAAGTTGCTGCCCGCCGAACTGTGAGGCGCCAAGATGCACGGTTGGCGGCGATATCAGCCCACTGGCAGTGGTCAATGGGGCAGGCACCAAGAGATTTCTTTAGGCAGTCCTTGTACCTCTTCTTTGGTGCACCTCTGACACGATGGCCAGTGGAGAGCTCGCTATATAACACGATCTTGAAGGCGATGGTCTTCCATTCTGGAGACGTGACCTACCCAGCGCAGTTGGATCTTCAACAGCGTGGATTCGATGCTGTCGGCCTCTGCCATCTCGAGTACTTCGATGTTAGGGATGAAGTCGCTCCAATGAATGTTGAGGATGGAGTGGAGACAACGCTGGTGGAAGCGTTCTATGAGCCGTAGGTGATGCCGGTAGAGGACCCATGATTCGGAGCCGAACAGGAGTGTGGGTATGACAACGGCTCTGTAAAAAGCAAAGGGAATTCAGTGGGTCGAGAAGCACACGTGGGAGAAGAATGGTCGACGCTTCGGGTCCCCCAATGATGCATTTTGACCTGCTGACTTCTTCAGGCAGAAGTGGGTTTTTTTCTTTAAAAAAGTGAAACACAAAGTCTGCAGATGCTCGCGATTGCAGTCAAAGCGCACAGAAGTGCCGGCGGATCTCTCCCGACCTCGCGGTGCCCATAGGTCATTCTGGGCCCTGAGCCCTCCTTCAAGGAACAGGAAGGCATCGGAACAAAGACGGAAGACTGGCGGGGGTGAGGAGACCACTTCATCAAAGGTTTGAATGGGTGGAGTGCGTGAGGAAACAGGTTGGGTAGGTCTTGTAAGGGATAATGGAATGTGGGGAGTCATGCAAGTGCTAATTAAGAATGAATTATGATGGGTTAAATAAGGGTGAAGTAAGAATGGAATGGGAGCAAGGGTTAAGCAAGTATAATAAAACAGGGGTCTTCAAAAATAGCAAGTCCTGGGGGTTGATTAATGAGTAAAGAACAAGGACATAACACTTTCTGGTGAACAAGTTTGCAGAAAGCACATAAACTGATAAGAAGTTAGAATACACCTAGGCAGAATTATCTAATGCTAAACCAATCCAGGAGGCAGAAGAATGTTAAGGGGGAAGATACTTCTGTAATGAAATGGAATGTATAAAAAGTTGGGTGAGCCCCAGTGTGTGTGTGTATTCCCAGGGTAAGGGGAAGCACCCAACTTTGCACTGTTGTAAAATAAATGTTCTTCTCAATTTTTGTCTCGAGTGAAATTTGAGAAGGCACCTCTCCTTCTCACAACTTGGGGTCTCGTCTGGGATCGCACTCCCTCCACCTGACGACCGGGGTAGGTGCACCCCGGCTGATTCAGCTGGACTCCCGGACGACGGGTAGCTGGTCAGTGGACGAAGCGAGTGATATCTGAGAAGAGGCATTGAGAACAAACGACGGGAGGACGTTAAAGAAGCGCGCTAGAAAGAGCTACTGGATTCCGGTAAGAGGAATTTTATTTTCCTGCCAATATGGGAGGAGGAAGTAGCAAGGGAAAAAGTCCTAAAGAAGGACAGGAGGATAAAATACCAAAACATAGTCCGTTAGGACTAATGTTATCCAATTGGGGTGCGGGGAAAACCCGTGAGAAGGATAAGCAGACCATGGTCAGGTATTGTTGTCAGGAATGGGTTAAGAATCCGATAAAAGGGAGTTCGGTATATTGGCCAAAGTTCGGATCCAACGAGTACTGGATGTGTAAGGCATTGAACATCTGGCTCTATCAAAATCAAGGAGACAATACCGAGAGTAGGGAATATGCAGCCTGTTGGCTTAGTGGATCGTCTAATCAGATGATTTTGGACGAGAAGAAACTTACAAACAAGAAGGATGAGGAATCTTCAGCCCCCGAAATAAAGGGATGGGATGTGTTACATTCCCTTCCTCCACCTTATGTTTCCCCTGTGCCGGCTCCCATTCCCTCCCTCTCCCCTACGCTTTACTCTTCTTTACCTTCCCCTCCTCCTCCACAGTTAAAGAAAGAAGGAGAAAGTAGGAGTGGTATGAGGAGTCTCTCACAGAGTGCAAGATTACCGCCTCAGTTGACACGAGAGGGAGGAGACTTTGATTGTGAGGGTCATTCAGAACAGTGTGGGGCCCTTCGGGAGGAAGGGGCTGGACTCTGATTTATCTCCCAGAGGGCAGGAATCTAACCATCATAGAGGAGGAGATAAGCCAGAAACTAACTGGATGAGACCTTTACGGGAGGTTCCCTTGGGAGGGGATGGAGGGGGTCTTGGATTTGTAAACGTGCCTTTGACTAGTACTGAGGTACACAATTTTAAAAAGGAAAAGACCCTCAGGGATGTGCAGAACAATTAGATCAATTTTTGGGGCCTAATATATATACATGGGATGAATTAATGTCTATCTTTAAGGCTCTATTTACTTTGGATGAGCGTGGAATGATCCACCGGGCAGGGATCAGAGTCTGGGATAGGGAACACCAAGGGGGGGCCAGGGGCGATACCTGGAGAAACTAAATTTCCTCTGGTAAACCCAAATTGGGATAAAACTACTAATGATGGTCACACGCGAATGGATGAGTTCAGGGTTAATCTAATGAAAGGAATGAAGGAGTCTTTTCCAAAAGGACAGAACTTTAAGAAGGCATTTGAGGTTCCCCAAGGTCCCGAGGAGATCCCCTCTGCATTTCTGACTAGATTACGTGAGGCCATACAGCAATATGGGGGGGTTGGATATAGAATCCCCAGCAGGTGAACAGTTGGTATTGACAGGTTTTGTTACTAATTCAGCCCCAGATATCAGGAAGAAATTACAAAAGACGGAGAATTGGCATGAACAGGGACTATCACAGCTTTTGCAGATCGCACAAAGGGCATATGTCCAGAGGTCTGAAGAAAAACAGAAAGGAAAGGCTAAGATTTTGATGCAGGCAGTAAAGGAAGTTGTGGATGGAAAGCAAGGAAGTGTTAGGAACCGTGTGTAGGCTCCTGGACGTTGGGAGGAGCGCCGGGAGTGGGGAAGTAGAGACCAGGGCAGAGGTAGGGGTAGAGGAGGATTCCGGGGATGGCGACCGTTCCCGGGAACCCGTGGAGACCCTGGCAGAAATTGGGAGACAGGAGCATTAGTTTGCTATTATTGTAAAAAGGAGGGACACTTTAAGAGGGAATGCCCGATGCGGGCCAGGGAGACACGATCTTACGCATTGATGGAGGCAGATTATGAATAGGGGGGTCACGGTTCTCAGCCAATACACACCGTGGGGCTGCACGGAGAACCATTGGTAAATTTAAGCGTAGGACCCCACGGAGACAAAATGACTTTCCTAGTAGACTCCGGGGCAGCCCGGTCTAGTTTTTTACGACTGCCCGAGGGTGTTACTACAAAAGGGACGGTGATGATTTCGGGGGTGGGGGGGGAGAGATTTTGCGGTCCCTAAATTAAAGAATGTAAAGATACAAATGGGAGGAAAAATTGTAACAGAGGATATTTTACTAGTTCCCCAAGCTGGGGTTTGCTTGTTGGGATGTGATTTACAGGACCAATTGGCTATCGGTACCAGACCACAGGGATCAGGTATCGGGGTTCAATTTTATGTGCTGACGGAGGAGGATCGGGGACTAATAAATCCTAGGGTATGGGCAAAAAGAGGCAATAGAGGAGGGTTAGATGTTCCTCCCCTGCAAGTTACTCTAAAGGACCCCGACCAGGTAGTTCGACGAAAACAGTATCCGATTCCTATGGCTGACCGAAAGGGGCTGCAGCCAGTAATTGACCAATTGGTGAAAGACGGTATACTCGAACCCTGCATGTCACCTTTTAATACTCCAATTCTACCTGTCCAAAAACCACATGGCACATACCGATTAGTACAGGATTTGAGAGAGCTAAACAAAATTATTCTCACCTGTTACCCGGTTGTACCTAACCCTTATACGTTGATGGGTAAGATTGACTCCCATAGTAAGTGGTTCAGTGTAATTGATCTCAAAGATGCCTTCTGGACCTGCCCTTTGGCAATGGACAGTAAGGACATGTTTGCATTTGAGTGGGAAAATCCCTTTACAGGACGGAAAGATCAATACCGGTGGATGGTCCTTCCCCAGGGTTTTACGGAATCCCCAAATTTGTTTGGCCAAGTTTTGGAACAGGTACTAGATGAGGCCCCTCGGAGAGAGGATTGTCACTAATTACAATATGTGGATGATTTATTAATCACGGGGGAAACGTATGATTCGGTTAAACAATACACTGTTGAATTATTGAATTTTCTAGGGAATAAGGGTCTTAGAGTGAGTGAATCGAAGTTGCAATTTGTTCAATCTGAGGTTAAATACTTAGGTCATCTGGTTAGTCAAGGAATTAGGAAAATAGGTCCAGAGAGAATACGCGGTATTTTGCAGGTCCCGCTTCCAAAGAATGCTCAAGAACTTAGGAAATTCCTTGGTTTGGTGGGATACTGTAGAATTTGGATTGAGAATTATTCTAACCTGGTCAAATTTCTTTATGATAAACTTGCGACTCTAGGGGGTGAAACTGTTGTCTGGGCGGAGGAGGAGATTAAAGATTTTGCCATGGTGAAACAGCCTCTTACTAGTGCCCCGGTTTTGGCCTTACCTGACCTAAATAAGCCATTTGACCTATATACCAATGCGAAAGATGGTGTGGCCATGGGAGTATTAACACAAGAGTGGGCAAGCTTTAGATCCTGTTTGTCGTGGTTGGCCAGAATGTGTGCAAGCAATTGCGGCCATTGCCATTCTAGTAGAGGAAGGACGCAAAATTATGTTTGGTGCCCCGACGACAGTTCACACCTCTCACACAGTCCGCACCATTCTCTTACAACGTGCCAGAAGGTGGCTTACTGATTCCAGAATTTTGAAGTATGCAGCGATCCTTATGGATAGGGATGATTTGACATTGGTTACAAATAAAGATCAGAATCCAGCCGCCTTCTTGGTTTCTCCAGACTCTGATACGATCCCCAATGACTTAGAGCATGTATGTGTAGAAGTGATAGATTTACAGACTAAAATTAGAGGTGATTTAAGCGATGAACCTTTACGAGAGGGTGAAAGATGGTTTATTGATGGATCTTCCTGCTGCATTGATGGCATTCGCTACAGCGGGTACAGTGTAGTGGACGGGAATGAAGGAGTTGTGATCGAGGCCAGTTGTCTCCCTGGTACTTGGTCGGCCCAATCCTGTGAATTGTATGCCCTCTGTAGAGCTCTTCAGGGTCTAGAGCACAAAAATGTATTTGGCCCGCGATATAATTATATTTGGCCAGCAAGATCATTTCAAAAATGTATTAGAGGTGGCCCGCTGGCCGCCACGCCAGTATAGCGCATGCACAGTAATACAACATATCCCAGAATGCATTGGCGTCAGCCTGCTAATCGCCCCCACCTCCTCTGTTTACGTTGCAGGGTCTCACCATGGACTCTGGTTTTGGGGCCTGGCCAGTGTCAGGGGAAGCCAAGGCCGCTTCCTAGCGCCCGGAACCGGAGGCCTCGGGCCTGACCTCGCCAGGACCGTTGCCCACTCCCCCTCCCTGCCGCAGGCCGACCCGCGACTCACGGTGACGGGGCCGCTGATCCGCCGAGATGCCGCCCTGCAGCGAGAGCCGATGGCCCGCACTGTCGTTGTCCAACCCAATCGCCCGCAAACCCCGCCCTTCCGCACACAGGCCTGAGTAAGGATTAGGAACTTTAATCTCAGGATAAAACGATCTTCCAATAGTTTCATGTCACAGTGATCAATATATTCCTGGTTAAAAATGGTCCTGCACCTGGATACAAGCTCATTAGGCATAAAACTTGAAAAGTGTGTAAATCAAAGGATATCTGTACCAATGGAAAAAGGGCATGGCAAATAACCCTGCTAGAGTTCATGCCCACAATCAGTCACCCATTTGATTGTTTCAGGAATCATGTTATTCTCCCACATTCTCAATAGCCCTCAGATTTTACTATTCGACAGCACACTAGCAACATTTGACAAATCCTCTATAGAGAAATATTATTCATTGAATATTTTATTTCTCATTTGTTAATGCTTCTGGAAAGAGTTTATCCAAAACTATTATTAAACATTTATTTTAATAAGAAAAAGTTTAACATTACATATGTTGAAAGAAGAGAAAACATGCAGATGTTGTTGAAAATTTTCAATAAATATTTAGTTCGGCCCTCGACTTAGTCCAAGTTTTTAATTTTGGCCCTCCGTGAATTTGAGTTTGACATCCCTGGTCTAGAGGGAAAGGTGGGCACAATCTATACCGACTCCAAGTATGCTTTTGATGTAGTACACACCTTCGGAAATATTTGGAAAGAGTGGGGAATGATAACCGGGACAGGACAAAAGTTAATTGTTCAATCCCTAGATGCTCTTATGTTACCTGAGGAGATAGCTGTAGTTCATGTACGAGGCCATCAAATTATTGACAGTTCTGAAGCCCAGGGGAACAGACGGGCAGATGAAGCTGCCAAACAGGCTGCACTAACAGAAATAATAGAGATGCAGCTGTTACTCCCCATCCCACATGAGATTCAAAAGACTCCCATCTTTTCACAGGAGGAGGAGATTTATATGAAAGACCAGGGAATGCGTCAAACTGCAGATGGGCTATGGTGGAGGGCAGAGGGACGCCAAGTCCTGAATAAGGCCTTGGCTCGTCAAATTATTGATCAGCTCCACCAGCAGACACACTGGGGAACGCAGGCACTGGTTGACGCCTTTGTACGGTCCTTTAATTGTTCTGGAATATACACCTTAGCCAATCAAAGTACTCGGGGATGTCCAATTTGTCAGCGAGTGAATAAGAAAGTAATGCGGCATGTAATGCCTGGGGGTCGCGATATAGCCATATGCCCGTTTCAACGAATACAGATTGACTTCATGGAATTGCCCAAGATAGGGGTTTATAAATATCTCCTAGTAATGGTGGATCATTTTACTCGATGGGTTGAGGCTTTCCCGACCCCTAATGATCGTGCTAGCACCGTTATTCGGATATTACTAGAGGCTATTATTCTGCGTTACGGTATTGTGCAAACCATTGATTCAGATCGAGGTACACATTTTACCTCTCAGGTACTCCAGGGGGTGTGTAAAATCTTGGGAATAGATTGGCAGTTACACACCCCATGGCACCCCCAGAGTTCAGGCCGTGTCGAGCAGATGAATCAGACCCTGAAAAATCAACTCACTCGACTTCATGAGGAAACTGGGCTCTCCTGGATAAATGGGATTTAATCAGGATTCGCACAGCTCCTCGTAAGGACCTTGCTGTCTCACCATATGAGATGACGTTCGGTCTTCCCTACATGGGCTTCCACACCAATTCCCCTACCCCTGAGGCTAATGACCATTATATATCTAAATACTTACAGGGGCTTTCCACTTCTTTGTATGACTTAAAACAGAAGGGATTATTAGCTCAAACCCCATCCTTGGACTATCCCATTCATTCCATTAAAGTTGGTGATTGGGTGGCAAGCGTGGCAAGACCATAAACTAGAACCTATATGGGACGGCCCTTATTGTGTACTTTTGATTACAGACACTGCAGTACGAACAAAAGAAAAGGGATGGACTCACGTGCGACGTGTTAAGCGTGCTAATCCACAGATTAAAGACGTTGACAATATCCCCTCCACCTGGCATGCAGTCTCACATCCTTCTGGTCTGAAAGTCACGCTCCGCCGAAAAAAGCTGTTATAATGTTATTTTTACTATTTGCAGAATTGTTTTCCTGCTGGTTCCCAATTTTTGGGAAACCACCCAATTGTACACTATGTATTAAGCCCTCCTGGAATAGGGGCAGCAGAGGTGATAAGTACTTTGAAGAATGGACAAGTTTACCTTTAGAATGCAAACGGGATGCAGGTATAAAGTGCATTCACAGTGGGGTACCTTATTTATTATGGTTTAATTTAGGATCCCAACATGGACCAGGGAAGCAGGACTGTCCTAGGGGAGTGGCTTGGGTTTGCGTCCCGGCCTCTACGGGTATTAAAAAGACAAGTGACAAAAAATACGGTACAAAGGAGATGGTGGGAGAATTATAAACAAAACATTAGTCAAGGCTATACCTGGAGTAGGGATAAAGGGGATATATATGCTAATGCTCACAGACAGGCCGGTTAGATGACAATAAGTGGGTAGATTTAAGTCAACGAACAGCTGACTTGCTGGGGTTGAAGAATTGTTGGATTTGCGGAGGCCCAACTAAAGATGGTATCTGGCCCTGGCAAGGTGAGCCTTTGGATATATGGGAACTTCTACGCTTTAATGGTACAACGAATAAAATTGAACGCCCCCCCCCCCCCCAAACCTGGCATCTTGTAAATCATCCACTGGGTGACGAATGCATTCAGAAGGCTAAAGGCCATCACTATAAGGGGGATTCCAGTTGTAAACGGCTTAAGCTGCTCAAGAATACTACAGCTGTTTGGCATCCTGCAACCCCTACCTGGTATTTCTCTATGGAAAAAGATTCAGATTGTGTGCTTTATGAGAGTATTCATGGCACCACTGACATATGGAACTGTTCAGGTGAAAATCCTTACTGGGGCATCCCCTCGCTTCAGCAGATCTGGAACCAGACTATCCCACATGGATATGCCCCAGAGGGTTTCTATTGGATTTGTGGGAATATGGCTTATACCTTTTTAGAACCTGATTGGAGCGGCACTTGTTGTATTGGAATCATTCAACCTCAATTTGTATTACTGCCTTTGCATGCCGACCACCACCTTTCCACTAAGCTATATATGCGCCTAATCCCACAATCTCCTCAGGATACTCGTCCAAAGAAAGAACTTAAAATTGGAAATTGGGGTGAAGACTGGCCCCCTGAATGTATTATTTCATAATATGGCCCTGCTACTTGGGCTCAGGATGGATCATGGGGATATCGAACCCCCATTTATATACTAAATCGTTTGATCAGACTCCAGGCAGTTTTGGAAATGATCACAGCGACGGCCTTAGATTTATTGGCTGATGAGCAGCAACAGATACGCGCTATAGCTTATCAAAATCGCCTGGCCCTCGATTACTTGTTGGCCGCTGAAGGCGGCGTCTGTGGAAAATTGAACCTTACCAGTTGTTGTTTGAAGATTGATGACAATGGCCAGGCGGTAAAAAATATTTCTTCAGGAATTCGAAAACTTTCCCATGTCCCGGTCCAGACTTGGCATTTTGGTCCGGTATATGGTGGACTAAAATTTTTACAAGCGACTGGAGCTGGATACATACGGCCCTTATAGCGGCTGGGCTTTTTATTCTAGCCCTTATAATAATTCCCTGCTTAATGCCTTGTGTGCAGTGTTTAATTCAACGGGCCCTTTGCCAGGTCACTGCAACCCAAATGTTGTATGCTTCCCAAACTCCCTTTGATGATGCTGAGGCCGCAGTTCGTTTACTCACTCGCTGGGAAAAAGACCAAGCTTAAAAGAATACTGCCCGAATGAGGGTTTACTAAGTGTAGCTAAAAAAGGGTGGATTGTAAGGGATAATGGAATGTGGGGAGACACGCAAGAGCGAATTAAGAATGAATTATGATGGGTTAAATAAAGGTGAAGTAAGAATGGAATGGGAGCAAGGGTTAAGCAAGTATAATAAAATAGAGGTCTTGAAAAACAGGATAGCAAGTCGATAGATTTAGCAAGTCCTGGGGGTTGATTAATGAGTAAAGAACAAAGACATGACACTTTCTGGTGAACAAGTTTGCAGAAAGCACATAAACTGATAAGAAGTTAGAATACACCTAGGCAGAATTATCTAATGCTAAACCAATCCAGGAGGCAGAAGAATGTTAAGGGGGAAGATACTTCTGTCATGAAATGGAATGTATTAAAAGTTGGGTGAGCCCCAGTGTGTGTGTGTATTCCCAGGGTAAGGGGAAAGCACCCAACTTTGCATTGTTGTAAAATAAATGTTCTTTGTTCTCAATTTTTGTCTCGAGTGAAATCTGTGAAGGCACCTCTGCTTCTCACACTCTTAAAGGCAAGGGCTCTGAACACAGTTTTGATGAAGGGAAAGATTTTATTTACAGAACGCAAGTGTTGGAAAATGGCGACTGATGCAGAGCGCACACGCGCACACACACTGAACTGGCACATACAATGTTCAAGGGAACAGTTTCTCCAGCACATTTCTAGGCCTGCAGTGAAGCCAGCAAAAACATGGCACCTTTCTAGTGCTGGAGGGACAAGCCCAGATCATTTACTGGGGGCCAATAGCTCAGTGCAGGAGGGTTAATCTAATTACAACAGCCAATGGCCCAAGGCCAAGTACAGGCAGGCTGTAGAGTGCAGTCCAAGTAATTTACATGGAGCCAATAGCAAGATGTGCACTCATGGGTGGGGAGGAACCAAACCTTGATTGGCAGCTCGTGCGTCCTGTGACTAGGTAGAGAGCAGTGCTGTCACATGACAGGCACAACCCTTCCCAATACAATGGGATAAGAGGAGAGATAAGAATTGATTTTGGTTCTGTGAAAGAGGGAAGAGAGAGAGAAAGAGGCAGGGAGAAGGTGGTCCAAAAGAAACTGAAGAAATCGATGCCTATTTTTGCTCCAGATTTCAGCATCTGCACATTGCAGTGAACTGAGATTCAGTGAGGTTGGCGCCCTACGAGACGTGGAGCTCGTTCTCGCCACTCCTAGTCAGGGGAATCCGGTTCAGAAGGAAAGTGCATCCCCCTCCACTGTAGAGCCGGAGACCCCGCTTGCCACTCCTCCCTCACAAGGGGACCAGGAGACCTCAGGACCTCAAGGCTTAGACGATCCACCAGGATCTTCAGACCCCCATATATTTTTTCAAATATTTTTTCTGAATCAATGTTCTCGGTCTTCATCCACAGTCCCTAAATTCTGCAGGAAGGGGTGAAGGCAGTGAACTGAGATTCACTGGTGGTGTGTGTAGCGCGATCAATGACCACTCACAGGCACGAAGTAAGGGCCAAAGGCTTTATTGATCGAAAGATCCTCAGCATGCTGCTGGCTCAAGTCCAAGGGCAGGTGTGGGGGAGGTAGTAGGAGACTAGGGCTCTTGGCCTTTATTAGGAGTCATGGGGGGAGGGGACCGGTTCTGCAGGCGGGCCAGCCTGCCCAGCTCAGTGGGGAACGTGCCTGCTGTACCATGTTCCACCACAGTATGTTGTACTGATGGCTGGCTCTGCTACCTGCCTCCCTGGTTTCCTGCCTGAACCCTGAGCCCCTCTGAACACCACTGAAAGACCCTACCCTCAGTTATAAGCTAATAAAAGCCTATGTTCTCCCTCCAGTCGCGAGAGCTTTTATTCATGCTACACAAGTCTCCTGTGTCTTTGGATTGGGAGGTTAATTGACTGCGGTAAAATCATCGCTGATGAATGGAAGAACAGAGGGAGGTAACAAGAATGTGGGATTAATAAACAAGAGTCAACAACAAGTAGAAATCAATAGCTACAAGGATCAAAGAACTTGATTCTGTGTCAAGATCTAAGATCAAATTCATTTATTATCTCAAAAACACATTGAAATGCTGGAGGATCTCGGCTGGTCTTTTCAGCACCCATAGGAGACAAAGATTATATATCGCCAGCGTTTCAGGTCTGAGCCCTTCTTCAAGGAAAAAAGTAGAAAAGGGAGAAGCAGGAGATGTAGACAGTCTCAGAATTCAAACAATGGGGGAGGGATCCAGACCAACACAAGGTGTTGATTGGATGTGATAAGGGACTAGGAGGGAATTCATCATGTCTGTGCGAACGTAAATGACCTCTCGTAAACTTCTTCAGGTGGACCGTGGAGAGCATTCTGGCTGGTTGCATCATTGCCTGGTACGGAGGCGCCAACTCCAGAGGGTTCTTAACTCGGCCTGCGACATCACGGTCACCAGACTTCGCTCCATCGAGGATATCGACGAGAGGCAGTGTCTTAAGAAACCAGCCTCTATCCTCAAGGACCCCCACCACCGTGCCCTTTTCCGTCTGCTAACATTGGGGAAAAAGGCACAGGAACCTGAAGGTGGCTGCCCAGCAATACAAGGACAGCTTCTGTCCCCTCTGCCATCAGATTCCTGAATGGACAATGAACCACTTTGACCTTTCCTTGCACTTTTTAAAACATTTATTCTGTAAGGTGCCGCAAAACAATGAATTTCAAGACATGTTTATGACAATAAATTTTGATTCTGTTTCTAATAGTATAGAACATGCAATATTACATGAATGGTGACTTTGTGGTGGCCCCCGTTTGCGGAGATCGGGCCGGCACATCGCATGGCAGCAGACGCGGACAGAGATCGCTAAAGTGACTCCCAGGACAACAAACCGGCAGGGGTAGAAGCTGGGGCAGCATCAGACCAACAGCCCTAAAATGATGTTGGTCAAGCTGCCCAGCTAACTCAGCACAAACAGGCTGGGGAAGAAGGGCCTTCATATGCATGAACCATTCCGGCCTGCTATTGTTATTCATGTGGCTGACTCAGTCAATCAGCAAAAAGGGCGGGAACTTGAACAGTATAAAAGCAGCCTTTCCAGCCCTAATAGAGGAGTGAGCTTAACCTGCCACTCCGTGTGTGCTACAACTTGTTGTTTGCCTTACGGCAACATTAAACTCAATCAGGGACTCTCTTAAGGACTATTGATTGTTTTTCCTCTCGGTATTGCACATTTTTTTTACATTTATTTATTTGTTTACTTGTTTTTTTTGCACTGCCAATAAGTGGTAATTCTGCCACGCCCACAGGAAAAAGAATCTCGGGGTTGTATGTGACATCATGTATGTCCTCTGACAATAAATCTGAAACGTAAGCCCTGCCCTCCAGAATGATCGCTGCGTGCTACTCCCTACAAGACGTCACATCATCAGCAAGTACTCTTGCATATGTTGGCAACTGCAGGCAAGAGCCACGTTTTCACATCTCCCACATCACCTCTCCCCACCATCTGATGTCACTAACCATGTAAACAACCTTGATTGATGGAAAGGGCGCCTTGGCCACCAAAATGGGATGAGGCAAGGCAAAAATGTAGTGGAACAAATTTATTCATGGGGCTCATATCAAACAAAGACGTGCTAATCTTTTATTTCCTTTCCTGCATATTTCCGCAGGATGCATGGTCATTCAACAGCATTAGTTACACCAAGGAGCTTCCATTTCCCATTTTAAAAAATCGGAGCTAAACAGGAAAGTGTGCAGACACTGGCGTCGAGTGCAACACACAAAAATGCTGGAGAAATCCAGCAGGTCGCGCAGCATTCAAGGTTACTTTATTGTCATGTAATAATACAGCGAATGTAATATTACACAAAATGTCCTTCTGCCTGCCGTAAAGCAAAGTGTCACCATTAGTAAGAGAGGAAGAGTGCCCCTTCAGAAACACTGAGTGTCTATGGATTTACCTCCAGCATTCCTCTAGCGCCTTCATGAATCCCCAGTTCTGATACCCGGCTCTGGTGAGCCGGTCTTCAGCGGCCCCGCAACCTGCATGGGTCTCTCGACCACAAGGCATTGAACCTCATATAGGTTTTATATGGGGAGGAAAGTGGTAACCAACCTGAGCCCTTCATCAAGGAATGAGCAGGCACCTGTATAAAAAGGTAGGGGTGGGGGGAAGGAAGAGGAGAGGAGGGAGGAAGGGGCAGGGAAACAAGCCCAGGCAGGTAAGAGGTAATAGCCAGGTGCTTGTGGGTGGAAGGGCAGAAAAGCTGAGGTGATAGGGGGAGGGGGCAGCTCTGAATGGAGAGGGATGGGAGTAGGGAGTTGAAGGCAGTGACGACTAAAGCCTGGGGGCCCGGAAGGGGCCTGTCACAACCATGGGTACACCAATGTAGCCACTTGTCAATATGGGCTCGCCTATCAATCAAGGCTCGCGGAAGTGCTCCGCTCGATTTGGGCCCCGCCAGTCCCAATGCTGCCCGTCAATCAATGCCCCGCGTTTGTACGCGCCCGCAAATCTGAGGTCCGCCTCCTGCAGCAGAGCTCAGCTCACGTCGGGCTGCCTCATTTACGTCTCTTAAAAAAAGAGACTCTCCCTTCTCCTGTGTTATTGGGTCCGCAGTCAGTTTATTTAGAACTGATTGTATTTTTCCTTATTTTTCAAATTATTCGGGGCCGGCAGACGGCTTCTGTAAGGTAAAGTATGGTTTGATTTTAATGAGGTTTTTCCTTCCCTCCTCCAACCAAACACAGAGAGCGGATAAATTTAGAATACCTGGGGGAATCACACCCCAAGGTGAATAAACAGAACATTTCACCACTCAACAAAGGGCGGGGACCATTGTAGGTGACACTTCCCGGCTTCTAATATTTCCCAATCTCAAAACATGTCACCTTCCAAGAGTAGCAAGCCTCGATATTCCGAATTGTTTCTTATTCATCCGAAGAAATCAAACTTCGTAATTACAGCTATGAGTAGCTTTACTTGGTTTTCGTTGATTAAAACAAATAAACTTTCTCATAGCTTCGCTCTTCATAACGATGGGTAAAACAAAGTATATTGTAAGTGATAACGATACTCAACTTGAAACAAATATAAACAAATTAAAATGATAATAAATGAATAATAATGATGAACTGAAAGAAAAGTGCCTCGAGAGCTCACTTCTACGGTCATTCCAAGAATGAGAAGAGAACTATATTACGATATAGTAAACTATTATAACTCTACAAAAACAATTAATCCTTAAAATGTTACGAGCCCAGAGGACCCCAAAACCCAGCAGCAAGAGATATTCACCAAGACAAATGGTTACTTCAACAGAAGTTGCTTTTAATTATCTTTAAACATGAAAACAGGATCAAACTTTAACTTATCGCGATTGACTTAACTAACCTAACTTAACCCCCTTCTAATTCTAAGCGCACGCGCATGTAATGTGTGTGTAAGTTCAGAAAAGTTCTTTGGTTCACAGTCCAATCTCACTTCTCATTCCTCCAGGTTCACTGGTTGCAGGCAATTCTTAGACTGTGCACTGAATTTAACATTTATAAAGTTCACCAGGCTTTGGTGCTTGAAAGGCAAATGGTTACCGCTCAGGAAGGTTCTTGTCGGTTTTCAGAGAGGGATTTGTTGTACATTTACTCCCATCAGCCACTTCAGTGTCTTGCCGAAGAAACTTGCCCCATCAGGGTTCTCATTCTTTCAGGTCACTGCAGAGTTCCTTTCTGTTTCCCTTATTCCAAGTGAAACATTAGACATCTAGTCCTCTCCTCTTTCATGAACCACAAGGGCTTTAACCAGGCTGAACTGAGAACTCACAACCCATCTTCCAAATGGGGTTTTCCACAAGCTTACCAGCTTGTCCTGTCCCAGTCCCAGCTGCTGTGGCCGACTGTAAAACTGATCTCTCTCTCTCTCTCTCTTCTCTCTCTCTCTCTCTCTCTCTCTCTCTCTCTGAGAGAAAAACATGTTTGACTCTCTCTGCTTGCAAAACCACATGACCCCCTTAGAACAGCAAGTTCCCCTCCAGACAGAAGGCAGCTCCGACAAGCTCTATCATCTGTTGCCTTTTTGCAAACAATAATCCATTGGTGAAGTCTTTTGGGCACTTTCCAAAGCTCTTGAAAAGGTTGTGGAGCCGATATGTGTAGCATTAGCAGAGCTCCAGTATTTCAAATAAGATCTGTTTTAAAGTGTTTGTACGTGATCTACTCTAACAAACCTTTCCCACTTTTTCTCCCCAAAATATATCTACATACTCTGTCACAAAAGCAAAAGTCATAAAACAACCATAAATCATTAACACAAGCTTTAAAACTTTACAGCAGTGGGACAGGGGGAAAGGTCGGGGGGGGCCTTACTAAAGCTCAGCCTAAGGCCTGGGTGGTAGTTGATCCGCCACTGTTTGAAGGCAAGGAGACCGATGAATGAGTGACAGAGAGAGACTTAGAGACTTGTAGAAGGCATTTAATTAAAATTGGAGCTCGTTGTTCATGCCGTCAGTGCCCAGACGGATTATTAGGTGTTGTTTCTCCAATTTGCAGGTGGCCTCAGTTTGGCGGTGCATGTCGGTGTTGGGAATGGTGTGTGGAATTAAAATGATTAGCCACTGTTATTGCAGCGGACAGAGCTCAACAAAACAGTCTCCCAGCCAGGAGTTCATAGGTGTGTTGCGTGAGTGAGGAAAAGAGAGGGGGAATGGGATTGGTCCCTTGGGACCAAAATGGATCTACTAGGCAGTATGACCTCCGTCAAGTCGTCATACCAAGTTTATTGTCATCTGATTGAACAAGTACAATCTGACGAAATAGCATTCTCCGGTCCTCAGTACAAAACACACAGAGACACAACCAAACATACTACACATACAGACAATCTATACGTATACAGGACAACTATTCATATACACTGATACATAAATTTTGTTTCATGTATACGAGAGTCTGGATGGTCAGTGCGAGCTGTTCCTTTGGTCGTTTAGCGTTCTTACTGTTCATGGGAAGAATCTGTTCCTCAGCCTGGTGGTGCTGGATGCATCTCTTTCTCGATGGGAGCAGCTGAAAGATGCCGTGTGTGGAGTGGAAGGGGTCCTCACCGATTTTGCCCACCCTCTTCAGACAACGATCCCGGAGGATCACATCGATGGGGGGGAGGGAGACTCCAGTGATCCTCCTTGCCGACACCTAGTCTCCCCGCGGCCGACAGCTACCCTCCCTGCTGCCGACGCCCACTCTCCCTGCTGCCTGACAGCCCCCCGGCGCAGGACTATGGGGCTGGAGCGACCGGTGCGGGACTTCAGGCATTGACCTCTGATTCATTTTTCTAAACTAAGGTATTTAGTCGCTCAGAGGAAATTCAATGTCTGTATGCTGACATGGTTCATTTGCGGTCACGATCTGGAGCATAATGCAATCAGTGGATTGAGGAACATCAATGGGAGAACAGACATTTGCCGATGACACCGCGGTTGTCGGCGGAATCACAAATGGCAATGAGGAAGCGTACAGGAGGGAGGTAGATTAGCTCGTTGAATGGTGTAATGACAACAACCTTGTGCTCAACATCAGCAAATCAGAGGAGATGATTGTGGTCTTCAGGAGGAAATCAGGGGAACACGACCCAGTCCTCATCAAGGGCTCAGTAGTGGAGAGGGTCAAGAACCAAATTCCTGGGTGTCAACATCTCCGAGAATCTGTCCTCGAACCTCCACGTTGATGCAATCACAAAGAAGGCTCGCCAGCGGCTATACATTGTGAGGTGTCTGAGGAGATTCAGTATTGTAACCAAAGACTGTCATAAACCTCTACAGGTGGACCCTGGAGAGCATCCGGCTGGTTGCATCACTGCCCGGTATGGAGGCGCCCACTGTCAGGACAAGAATGAAATCCAGATGGGTTGTTAAATCGGTCTGCGTCATCACAGGCACCAGACTTCACTCCGTCGAGGACATCTACGTGAGGTGGTGTCTTAAAAAAGCAGCCTCTATCCTCAAAGTCCCTCATCACCTAGGCTGCGCCCTCTTCACTCTGCCACCATCGGGGAAAAGGTACAGGAGTCTGAAGACGAGCCCTCAGCGGCACAAGGGCAGCTTCTTCCCCTCTGCCATCAGATTCCTGAATAATCAATGAACCCAAGACACTGCCTCACTTTTCGTGCTCTCTTATTTTATATAGTAATGTTGTAAGATGGTTATAATATGAATGTTTGCCCTGTAACGCTGCCGCAAAACCCCGAATTTCATGGCTTGTTCATGACAATAAATTGTGATTCCGATTCTGATACTGGAGAGTTCGACCAGAATCGTTAACCTTTCTTCTCCCACTCTCCGTTCATCCAGCTGGCTGGATCCTTGCCCAAAAGTCCAATCTCACATGCATCTCCAATATCGTGGTTGCCACACATCCCATAGAAAAGATGTGTTCCTTTGAGCAGAAAGCCCTGCAAGAGGTAGTGGACACAGCCCAGGACATCACAGGCAAATCTCTCCACAACATCGAGAGCATCTACAGCAGGGGTGTCAAACTCAAATTCACGGAGGGTCAAAATTAAAAACTTGGACTAAGTCGAGGGCCGAACTAAATATTTATTGAAAATTTTCAACAACATCTGCATGTTTTCTCTTCTTTCAACATATGTAATGTTAAACTTTAGGATATAACTTTAGGAGGATAATGTTACAGGTCAGGAGTAGGTAGCTCAAGTTCACCCTTTGCTTGACCTGAGGGAAACCTATTTTGTCCCTGTGGAGATGTAGTCAGCATTCACAGGCTGTGTCCATTTTGGCCTGCATCAAGACTCAGCATTTCCTGCTCACTCCTCAGGCTCTAGGCCTCTATTCACCCTCGACCCACCATCCCTCTACCTGATCAGTCCTTTACTCAACCTCTACTCACCCCTCACTCCACTCGCTCTGCCTCTACTCACCCCATCCTATACACGCCCCTCTACTGCCTCTCCCCTCAACCTGTTCCTCCCTCTACCCGTCTCTCACCCTCTAATCACCCCTCCCCTACTCGCCCTGCCCCTCCCCTTTTACCTCTTCCCTATCCACCCCTCCTTCTATTCATCCCTCCCTCTAACTGCCCCTCGCACCACCATAACTTCCCCTGCCCATTACTCCTCACCTACACCCTCTGCCCACCCCTGCTTACCCACCCACTCAGGCCCAGCGCGCTGCCGATCAGCCTTTGCGGACAGCCACCATCTCTCTCTTCACGTGCAGGGCCGAACCAGCCGTCCCTGGGGTCCGCGCGGGTGCAAGCCCTGAAGGCCGTGGCGACCGTGAGAAGTGCGCTCGCGCTGTGGAAGGGCCGTCCGGTGCCAGTCGCGTGGGGCTCGCGCTGCCCGGGGGCTGTGCGCAGCCTGCCATGCCCGTCGCGCCAACAGGAAATCACAGGCGCTCGCCCATCCGCCGCACCGCTCGACAGGTGGGAGAAGTGACTGGTTGTGCGGGGAGCCTTCCAACTGGCTTGCCGGCTGATGACATCGACAGACTTCTCGTGTTACAATTTCTCGTGTTACAATGGGGAAGGATGTGCAATGAAGGGGGAGGATGGTGGGGGTGACATTACCAAAAAACTGCATCGGCTCTCGCTGCAGGGCGGGCCACCTCTAATACATTTTTGAAATGATCTTGCGGGCCAAATATAATTATATCGCGGGCCAAATTTGGCCTGCGGGCCAGAGTTTGACATGTGTGATCTACAGGGACCGCTGCCGTCGGAGAGCAGCAAGGATCCACATTACCCAGCACATACTCTGTTCCCACTGCTGCCATCAGGGAAGAGGTATCGGTGCCACAAGACTCGCACCATCAGGTTCAGGAACAGCTGCTCCCCCTCCACCATCAGACTCCTCAATGACAAACTTAATCAGGAACTCATTTAAGAACACTGACTTTGGACATTATTTATTATCGAATAGTTATTCTTCCTTCTGTATTGCACAGTCAGTTTGTTAAGATTTTTCTCTTTTGTATGCATATCTTTTTCTTTCTTCCTGAATTCAGTTTACAGTTGCCGATAAGTAGAAATTCTGCCTTGCCAGCAGAAAAATGAACCTAAGGGGTGTGCATAAATGTGAACTCTGAACTTCGATGTTGTGGGGGGGTGAAGAGGAGATTCACTGGGTTGTCCGTAGCTGCCACCCCCGCTTCCCACTTAACCCCCCATGGCCGCACAGCTTCCGGCCTGGTCCAGCGGTGATTCTGAGCTCCAGACGTCCGAGTTCCCATCCCCATGACACCATCAGCATCGGAGGACCCTCGGGAACCGTCCCCGCCATCGGCACCCTCACGGATCTCGGCCCAGACACCTGGTTCCCACGAGCCAGTCTCCCGCAGCCTGCAGCCTGGGTTAATGTGACCACATGACATTTGCAAGAAGATGAAATGAAAAATGTTTTGCATCTCAAAAAATAACACTCAAAGAAATATTGAAATTAGTTGAGGCAGATACTGTGACAACATTTATGAAAAAATTGGATAGATAGATGGATAGGAAGGGTTTAGAGTGGGGGGGGGCAACCTTTTACCATTCGTGGGCCAGATGGTTAGTCAGTGGTTGAGTGGCAGGTCGCAATGATTTTTCGGCAGTGGCAGATCCGGGGAGGGGGTGGGGCAGTGCTGGCATCAGATGCGGGGGGGGAGTTGGGGTGGAGGAGTCTTTAGAACGGGGTTGGAGAGGTGTTGGACTTAGGGGGCGGGTGACGGAGTGTCGGACCGGAGGGGGGGGGTGGCAGAGGGATTGGACGGGGGGGGTGTAGTGGAGGCATCGGACCCGCGGGGGTTCAGGTGGTGTCTGACTGGGAGGGGTTGGACTGGGGGTATCCCACAGCATGTTTAGGTAAAAGCTTTGTTTCCCTTTCACCTCGCATAAAATAAATATTTTTATATCGTTAAAAAGGAGAGAAGAATGGAAAAATAAACTTCACTGCTTCACAGGGAGGGAGGACCATCAACTTTGAGCTAAGACTGGGGAAGAGGCAGGGTGGGGCATAAAGGTTGAGAATGGCTGGTTTAGATGGATAGAATTATAAAACATTACAGAAAACAAGCCCTTCAGCCCCTCTAGTCTGTGCCAGACTACTGTTCTGCCAAATCCCATGGACCTGCACTCAGCCCTCTGTACCCCTCCCATCCATGCACCTGTCCAATTTTTCTTAAATGTGAAAATTGAGCCACTTCAGCTCATTCCACACACCCTCTGCTCTCCTAATTCCCTCTACTGTTCTCCCAAAACTTTAATCCTTTCACCATGCCCTCTGGTTTATTTCTCACAACCGCGGTGGGAAAAGCCGACTTCCGTTTATCCTCCCCATAATTTTGCATACCTCCATTAAATCTCCCCTCATTCTCTGCGCTCCAGGGCATAAAGTCCTGACCTGTTTAACCTTCTCCTGTAACTCAGCTCCTGAAGTCCGGGCAACATCCTAGTAAATCTTCTCTGCCACTCTTTTCAATCTTATTGATGTCCTTCCTGTAGTTAGGTGATAAAAACTGCATAGAATAATCCAAATTTGGACTCACTAACATCTTATACAATTTTACCATAACATCCCAACTCCTGTACTCAATACTCTGATTTATGAAGGGCAATATGCCAAAAATTCTCTTTACTATTCTACCTGTGATCCCACTTTCAGAAAATTATGTATCCGTTT
The DNA here is from genome assembly GCF_036971445.1 of Narcine bancroftii. NCBI lineage: Eukaryota > Metazoa > Chordata > Chondrichthyes > Torpediniformes > Narcinidae > Narcine > Narcine bancroftii. The sequence goes on along the minus strand of NC_091479.1, from coordinate 16,151,405 downwards.
TCCCAGGTCCCTCTGTTCTACCGCACTCCTCAGTGCCCTACTGTTTACCGTGTATGTCCTACCTTAGTTTGTCCTTCCAAAATGCAACACCCCACACTGTCTTCATCAAATTCCATCTGCAATTTTGCAGCCCATTTTTTCGGGTTGGTCTAGATCCCCCTGCAGGCTTAACTCGCTGTCCACAACGCCTCCAATCTTTGTGTCACCTGCAAACCTGCTGATCCAATTTACCACATTATCTTCCAGATCACTGATCAGTCCCAGCACTGATCCCCGAGGCATGCCACTAGTCCTGGGATGTGGGAAGAATGAAGGGAGGTGGGTCCAGTGTGGGTGGGACGTTTTGGTCGTCATGGGGAAGTTGGACTGAAGGGAGGCACAGTTGGCATAGCGGTCACCGACTGTAATTTAGCAGCACGAACTCATGGGCTGAAATGGCCTGTTACCGTATCTATATATATATATTTTAAATTAAATTTATTCACGTTCTGTGACTTTAAATACTCAACAATGGGAAACACATTAAATCTGGGGACTTATCCTGAGAGATGGAAGCATTTCCCGAACAGCGGCAAAATTTGCAAATGCGAAAAATGGGAAATATGATCCGAAAACGCTGAAAATATCTGGTAGGTCAGACAGCAACTGAAGAGAGAGAGAGAGAGACAGGTTTGTGATGTTTCAACAGGACTGGAAGAGCTGGCCCCCTTGATCATTTACTGGGCTGTAATAACGTGCGGTCACTCTGTTCTTGAGGTTATTTCAATCGAGTTTGCTTTCGTGAGAGGTGAATGCCCCTCGCTTTCGTGAGGGGTACAGAGGTCAATGAATGAGAGGGATCTGGAGGTCAACAGGACTAGGCAGAATGTCTGTTCAGTATGGACTAGGGGAGCCAAACAGCCTGTTTATGTGCTGTAGTCTAGTCTTCCATGGTTCTACTCCCAGCCAAGAGCAGATTTCCAAAGCCTGCTGACCAGGGCAGGAATAGAAAACACCCGAGGCCATCTGTACAGAGTGAAGGGAGGGGAGACATCAGCGGTATGTTTTTTACACAGAAAGTTGGAGGGTGCCTGGAATGCATTGCCAGGTATGGCGGTGGAGGCTGAAACATTAGTGGCACTTAAGAGACTCTTAAGCCACTTTCAGGTGGCCAGAATACCTGACTATAAAGAGGATGACTCTACCCCAATGCGGCTGTCGGGTGGAGAACCCGGCCAGGAGGAGCACTTACCTAACCCTCCTCCTGCAGGTATATTCTCCGGCTCTGAGAATCCCCCGTTGCACCTGAAAGGAGCAGTGGGACGACGGCCACAGTCCACAGGAGCCGGCGCTCGCTCCGACGCGGCTCTCCTTCAGCCGGCGCGTTCAGGTGACAGAAAAGCATCTGCTCCGCGGCCACCCGAACGTCCCAGCTGCACTCCCCCAGACGCGTCTGCCGGCGCATTATCTGGGTCCGAGCACCTGAAACCGGCTTTAGACAGGTACATGGATGGAAGAAGAATAAAGAGTTGAAGGATAGGGAGATTTTAGTACTCTTTTATTTAAGGAATATATGGGCTGGCACAACATCGAGGGCTGCATTGTTCTACGATCATGAGAATGGAACAAAGTGAAAACAAGAATTTATGAAAGGTTACTGAACAAAACCAGTTTTGAAGCTTCAAGGTGAACAGAGCCTGTTTATTTGAAAAGATTATTGCGATAAGTTTATGCATCCAACCAATAATGATGTAAAGAGCATTATTGTTTGTCTTTAGAGTACTGTGTGTTTTCTGGGCCGAATTGGCAGAAGTTCAAGTCCTATTTACATGTAGTCTTATTGGCAACAATGCTACAACCATGAAAGAATGTTTGCATCTTGATTCTTTCCAGCCTTGATGGTGGTTCTTCATTTCATTTCATGATTGAAATAAAAAGAAAATATCTTTTAAAACAAGTTTTTATGTTCTAGTGATAACCATATAACCACTTACAGCACAGAACAGGCCAGTTCGGCCCCACTAGTCCATGCCGTAGCAAATCCCCACCCTCCTAGTCCCACTGACCAGCACCCAGTCCATACCCCTCCAGTCCCCTCCTATCCATGTAATGATCCAGTCTTTCCTTAAATGTAACCAATGATCCCGCCTCGACCACGTCTGCCGGAAGCTCATTCCACATCCCCACCACCCTCTGCATAAAGAAATTTCCCCTCGTGTTCCCCTTATAATTTTCCCCTTCAATCTTAAACCATGTCCTCGAGTTTGAATCTCCCCCTTTCTTAATTGAAAAAGCCTATCCACATTTACTCTGTCTGTCCCTTTTAAAATCTTAAACACCTATATCAAGTCCCCTCTCAATCTTCTACGCTCCAGAGAAAAAAGCCCCAGTCTGCACAACCTTTCCCTGTAACTCAGACCCTGAAATCCTGTCAACATTCTCGTGAACCTTCTCTGCACTCTCTCTATTTTGTTCCTGGAAAGTTATTTATAAGGCAACTTCGAAGCCACTGTACCCATGCCTCCGCCTTTTACTGGACTCATTTTTTCCCAAGCCAAAACAACATGAAATCACTGAGGTCTCCCCCCACCCCCCAAGTCGATGTGATTTACAGGGATCGCGGTTTAAAGAGGGCTCGCGAAATAATTGAGGACCCCTATCACTTTGTAAACAGCGTCTTCCAGCTGCTCCCGTCGGGAAAGAGATATGGGAGGATCAGAGCCAGCGCCACCAGGTTGAGGAACAGCTTCTTCCCACAGGCAGCGAGAATGCTGAACGACTGCTAAAAAAATGTTCATAACTCTATCTATTATTTATTAATAATATATATTTTTAATAAATGTAGACATGACATGCATTTCTTGTGTGTGTGTGTGTGTTTCTTGTGTGTGTGTGTGTGTGTGTGTGTGTGTGTGTGTGTGTGTGTGTGTGTGTGTGGGTAGGTGCATCAACATGCACACATAATTATATCTTCTTGGTCCCCATTGGACGAGATCGACCATGGGTATTGCGTCTCCGGAAGTCACTGGTTGGTTTAGCGATGTCGACCGTGGCAGTGGAGGCCACAGTGGTTGCAAGTATCGGGCATCGTTGAATCGTTGAATCCGCTTAGCTCTCCCCTCCTCAGACTGCCTTAAGATCACTCTTTCGCCTCGCTCTCGGAGTTGACGAAGAGCACCTCGCCATTTGTCGCGGCCACCTGCTGAGCCACAGACAGCGATGAGGAAGCGCGCAGGAGGGAGAGAGATCGGCTGGTTGAGCGGGAAGAATGTTCAGGAGCCTGAAGATGATCAGCCAAATATGGTTTTTTAGGCCACGGGCACATAACGGCACATTCCAGGAATTTTGCCACTACAGAGGGACGTGCAGGGAATTTTGAGTCCATTCCTACACCGCAATTTATCCTGCAGGACCCCCCACAACATTTTTGGAGTAAATCGTACCGGAAAAATTCATTGATGGTCATCCACTCGACCCCCGGGACTGTTGCCCTCAGGTACTTGCAGTCTAAAGAGGCAACCAGCATGAACAGCCCCACGGGCAGTAATTATATTAATTTTTTCCCGCGGTTTTCCTGACATTGCAACAGCGTCTTCCCCTCTGTCGTCGGATTTCTGGATGGACAAGGAAACCACAGTCACTACCTCACTTTTCTCCTTTGTTTGCACTAACCTATTTATCTTTTAAATGGTGCATTTCAGGAAATTTAATTTATAGCAATTTTTGCTCTTGCAATGTTCACTACTGATGCAGCCAAGCAACAAATTTTGTGGCACATGTTCATGACAACAAACCTGATTCTACTTCTTCGACAGTAACACCAAAAGACTATTAAACATTGTTAAACGACTGATTGATCCTGGATCCTATTAAGACCCATTAAGCTCACCTTAAGACATTTAGTATGGTAAGGCCCATTGAAAGATCCATCAGACATTCCTGATTGAATAATTCAATAGGGAACTGCTCATGTTAGCCATCTGAGACTCTCATATTTACGAAACTACATTTATTTAGTTATTTGTGCACATGAAACTTTGCCTGCATATGTATTGTCTGACTGTATACGTGGGTTTTTTTTGTCCAGCTGTGTGCTGTCAAATACAGATCAAAGTTTCGCACCAAGGACTCGTCGGGCTGTCCTTGTGCAATCAAAGGACGATAAACTTGACTTAACATTAGTCACTTTCGATTGAAAGTTTTATCAGACATTTAGCAAGGAGTGTGAAATGATCAGAGCAGCTTATCTCTTTTCAAATGTGTATAGGTGAACTTGGAACCACTGAAATTTACAGTTCAGATGCAGGCTCCCCACTATATCATGTGACTGCAATCTTGAAGCAAGCTCTGAAGACTCTACCTTTGAATTAACTTCTGCAACAATTACATTTTTTGGTATTATTACGTGGCCATAAAAGGAACCTTGACTCTTTGAAGGGGAGAAGGGCTGATGATAATATCAAGGTAAGTAAAAGAATGGGATTAATGTAGGATTATTTCTGTGTTTATCTCTCTATGTCTTTGTAAATCTGGTGCCAGAAATACTGACGTTGGGAAAACCAAATCAGTTCACTCTGATCATTTGGTCGGTAAATTATGCCAAATTTGTTGGCAATATTCCCTGCCTTCGGATGTATCTTAGTTGTTCCAAATTAATACAAGGTCACAAACAACTGTACCACCTTGTATTGATCAAGGAATCACATTTAAACTCAACAATGACAAATCCAGCTATGTTGCCCTTTCCAAGTCCTAAAAGATAATATCTGTTAACTAGCCAAAGTCAGGCAGTGTCTATGGTTCATTGTTTATTCAGGAATCTGATGGCAGTAGGCTGTCCTTTCGCCGATGGTAGCAGAGTGAAGAGGGCATGACCTGGGTGGTGGGTGGCCCTTGAGGAGAGAGGCTACTTTCTTAGTAGCCTCTTGTAGACGTCCTCGATGGAATGAAGTCTGGTGCCCGTGATGTCGCAGTCTGAGTTAACAACACCCTGGAGTTTTTTTTTTGTCCAGGGCATTGGCTCCTCCGTACCAAAACATGATGTAACCAGCCAGAATGCTCCCCACAATACACCTATAGAAGTTTTTGTAAGGCATTGATGACATACCTAATCTCCTCAAAGTTCCTCACAAAGTTTAGCCGCGGGCAAGCATTCCATTGTCATGGAAGCTCCAGCACAGATCTTCAGAGATGTTGAGACCCATGTATTTGATGTTCTTGACCCTCTCTGCTGAGCCCTTGATGAGGTCTGCTTCGTCCTCTCCTGACTTCCTCTTGAAGTCCACAATCAGTGCCTTGGTTTTGCTAACGTTGAGTGCAAGGCTGTTGGTGTGAGACCACTCAAACCAGCTCATCTATCTCCCTCCTGTACATTTCCTCATTGCAGTCTTTTACTATCTGCACTCCCCCTCCTCCTCCCCCCCCCCCAAATGTGGAATTGGAATTGTTCGATCTAGTCCCTCCTCTAGCCTCCTGAGGTGAAACGAGCACAGCCTTCTTCTGGTAACTGAATCATTTCATCCCAGGATCCCTCGCTCCGCACCCTCTCCAACCTGTCCCTCTGTCTTCATATCTAACCCAAAGTGCTGAGAGCTTCTGGCTTCATCTGCCTTTGTTTGGTCAAGGCATCTCACCATCCCGTCTTCTGTCAATTAGTGACTGGGCTTTCCAGTCATTCCCACGTCAATGAACAAATAATAAAAGATCTCTTGAAAGGTCCTTTTCCAAACAGAGAATAGTATGTTCTTTCCACAAAACTGCACCATATTTGACTGTTTGCAATACCACCCTTGATCTGCATTCCTTGTATTATTGCCAGAGGAATGTTGTGCATTCATGCTTTTTACCTCATTTAATCTTGACACCAAGATCACCAGTTCAAGTTTATTTATCACACTGGACAATGAAAATTTTGCTTCCTGAACACTTTTGGGTGTACTTTATGGATTTTGGGCCGTTGATCACGGAAATTACCTCATCACTTTCCAATCTCGTACAATTTTATTTGAGATGTACTGTTACCAATTTTTGTAATTTCAGAATCAGAATCAGGATTATATGTCATGAAATTTGGTGATTTGTGGCAGCGCCATAGTGCAAACAGTCATATTATAACCATCTTTCTATAAAAAAAAAGTGTCTGAAAAGTAAGGCAGTGTTTTTAGTTCATCGAGCAGTCAGGAATCTGGTGGCAGCGGGGAAGACGCTGTCCTTGTGCCGCTGAGGGCTCGTCTTCAGGCTCCTATACCTTTACCCCAATGGTAGCAGAGCGAAGAGGGCCCGGCCTGGGTGGTTGTGGATAGAGGCTACTTTTTTAAGACACCGCCTCATGTAGATGTTCTTGCTGGAGCCTGTGACGTCGCAGGCCGAGTTCACAACCCTCTGGAGTTGATTCTTGTCCCGAGAGTTGGCGCCTCCGTACCAGGCCGTGATGCAACCAGCCGGAATGCTCTCCAAGGTCCACCTGTAGAAGTTTACAAGATCCTTTGGTGACCTACCGAATGTCCTCAGACACCTCACAAAGTCTAGCCGCTGGCAAGCCTTCTTTGTGATTGAATCGACGTGGAGGCCCCGGGACAGATCCTCGGAGATGTTGACACCTGTGAATACCTTTGTAAGTCTACTTCAAGTACACAAAACATGTCATTGAAAAATCAGTTTCTGCACTTGAACTTGGTCTTCTTCCCTGCTGATCTTGGTACAGTCAATGACTGTATTGGGAAGGGTCGTGGCTGCCACGTGACAGCACTGCCCCCTACCTGGTTGGAGGACACACCAGCTGCCAATCAAGGTTTGGTTCCGCCCAACCCATTAGTGCACCCCTTGCTCACAGCAAAATGTAAATGACCTGGACTGGATTCTCCAGCCTGCCTGTACTTGGCCTTATTATAATTGGATTAACCCTCCTGGCACCAAGCCATTGTTACTCTGTAAATGACCTTGACTGGATTCTCCAGCCTGCCTGTACTTGGCCTTATTATAATTGGATTAACCCTCCTGGCACCAAGCCATTGTTACTCTGTAAATGACCTGGGCTGGACCCTCCAGCACTATAACGGTGCCATATGTTCTTTGTTCGCTCTCTTTGCCACACCCTCCTTCACTCCAGGCCTAGAAATGTGGAAGGGCGCTGGAGAAACTGCACTGTTAAAAGGGATGGGAGCGTCAATTAGTGTCCCTTGTAGCATCGAGCCGTGCCTGCAGTGAGTCGAGGGGTGGTGGGACGTCGTAGTGATTTTTCCTTGATCATTGTATGTACCGGTTCATTGTGCGTGTTGGCGTGTGTGCGCGGTGCATCAGCTATCGTTTCCCACACTTGCCTTCTGTAAATAAAATCCTTTCCTACCAACACTGTGTTCAGAGTCCTTGCCTTTGGGACCTACCCAAATGGTTACCTCACACAACAATTGGCATGGCAAACAGGGTCTCTAGGATCTTGGCTGGACACATGCGTAGGGAAAGGTTCTGGAACAGGGTCAAAAAGCCAGTGCGGCCATTGGGGATAGGATTCCTGGGTGGATAGACGAGAGGGAGGGATTTGAGTGCTTGGCCAACGTGGTGGCAGACCATGGTAAACCAGTGGACTGCTCTGAGCAATTGGACCCACATGGTGAGAAACTGGGGCACCAGGTGGTCTCCTTCCTTAAGAAGACAGGGTTCCCCAAAGTCAAAGGGAGTCAAAGGGGTGCCTTTTGGCTGTTTGCATCCTTCCTGAGATGCCAGGTCAGGATTACTAACCAGATCCAGCGTTTATGCAGCCAGAAGGACAGGGAGTTAGAAGAGCTCCGGTAGGGCTGCTGCACGCTGCAGGAGGCAGTCCAGGCTGCCCAGACTCGAGCCAACGATCTGAAGTCTCCTGCAGGCTAATACAGCTTTCAGCCAGACCGGTAAAACATCGGAGCCCTGGTCCAGCACGGTAACAAGCTGGACGCATGCCTGGGGGCTGGGGATATATGGATAAACGGTGATGAGGAGGGGGTGCCTGAGGAGCCTAGGTACCATAACCACTCTTCCCCCATGCACTCGATTCCATGCATGCTTGACCCATCACCACCCAGTCCATGGGGTGGCAGGCCCCCACCCCTCCTGTAGGATGAAGGCCAGGGCCCTCAGGCACATTTGTTCCATTGTTCACTTCTACCCAGGGGACCTTCCCCGGGCCACATATACCTGTAATGGCCTTTCCCTGGTACTGCACCTTTGAAAAAAATTTGGCAGCCATACCTGAACCATACAGGAGCACGGCTGTGAAAAAAAAAATTGTCTCAGGGCCTGGCTTTGGGAGGGGTGGGGGGGGGGGGTGGGCGAGGGGTGCTCCTCAGTCCAGCTGGGGAAAGTCGGGGAACAAAGGAAAATTGGCCTGATTCCAGGCCACTGCACCAGGCCAGACCCATAGCTCCCAAAATAATTTACTCCCACGTTATGGATGTTTTAATCCCTAAGTGTCTTTTTTTTTCTTTGGCTGTTTAGGGTACAAGGTGGGGCAAGGCCTATTTGGTTTGGATTTGATCGAAAACTTGCATGGATGGATAATTTGAAAATGGCATAGATCTGTAATTATTGTTGATGACAGAGTTGTAAATTATTGAGTCCGAACCTGAAAATTGTTTAAAAAAAATAATGCCTTTCCCTGAAGGCATTCTAGGGATCAGTGTTTTAAAGGAACAGTCCTTCTATACTAATGGGCAAGTTTACATTTGGGGTTGCATGGGCTACAATTGTAGATGGGACAGTCAAAGTTGTTGTTCCCTTCCCCTGCCCCCCCCCCCCCCCCCCACCCTCTAAGCCCACAGAACAGACCCTGCAACCTGTTCTCTCCATTTCAACCCACTAGAGGAATTTGCAGTTACCTTGGGACAAGAGACAAGACCAGTTTTGCAGAGTCCAACCTATTCAACCTCTCACAGAGGTGTCAATTCTCCATTGTACAATTGTCAGAGCCTTCACATGCTAATTTCCCTCTGGGAACCAGGGCTGGCTCATTAATATTGAAAAGGTGAAGAGGTCCAGCCAGAATGTCCCATTTCTGGGGGCATAATGGTGCTCAGGCCCAAAGAGATACTTCCGAGACTGGCAAGAATGACCACCCTGCTTCATTTCAGGCCTAGAAATGTGGAAGGGTGTTGGAGAAACCGTTGGTAAGATACGCACTGTTAAAAGGTTGGGAGCATTGAATTGGTGTCCCTCGTAGCATAGAACCGTGCCTGCACTGAGTCAAGGGGTGGAGAGGCATCCTAGTGATTTTTCCTTGATCGTTGTATGTACCACTTCATTGTGTGTGCATATTTTTGTTTCCATGCTATTTTCCCCACGTTCATTATTAATTGTCCGCTATTTCTTTCCCAAGACCGCTGTAAACTGTGCACGTGTGTTGCATCAGTTACCATTTCCCACCCTTGCCTTCTGTAAATAAAATCCTTCCCTACCAAAACTCTGTTCAGAGTCCTTGCCTTTGAGACCTACCAAATCTGTTCTTTCACTCACGACAGTGACAGACACGGTGAAAGGTTTCACCAGGACATTACAACCATGGAAAAGTGGCATCAGGGCAAATGGAATCCATCAGTGCTGGCCGACTATTGTTGGGCACTGACACAAGAGACATCAGATGCTGAGTACAAACGAAAATCAGCGGCAAAACATTTTTTAGGTCATTTGATCTAACGCCGTGTGTCAGTATCATTATGCGATTAAACATGTTAGATTCAATATACCGTATATTTCGGCATACAAGTCAACTGGCAGATAGGTCGACCCATTTTTTTTTTAGCCTAATTTTAATGGTTTTGTTATATCCAGCCTATAAGTCAACCCCCAATTTTTGGGTTGTCTGGGCCTCCCAGTACCAACCCAATTTTTTTTTAAAGAACAGCCCAATCACAAGATGCTGGAGCGGCAAAATCATGCTCCCTGGTGGGCGCGGAAAGCTCGGCCCACCAGGCAGCAGCGGCGATGGCCCACTGTGCTGGAGCGGCAACTCTGTGACCCCCGCCGGAAGCAGGAACCTCAGCCCACCAGGCCACAGCGGCGACCTCAGGGTAGGAGCGGTTATGATGCTGCCCGGTGGTGGGGAGGTGCTGGGGAGCGGCAGCGCCGGCGGTAGGGATGCGCCTCCAGCATCAAATTATTCACCGAACAAGTTCAATCTATTTTTTTTTGGTGAATTTAAGTGGACCCCCCCACTTTGAGAATTTATTTAGGGTTTCACGACTCGACTTATACGCTGAAATAGACGGTAAATTAATTTAACTTCCTAAGTGATACAGTAATCTGAAATTATCTTTGTGTTCAGATTGAAGTTGTCTATCATAATCTTTAATTTCTTTTCAGGAACCAAACCTCTTGAAAAAAATTGTCATTCAGCGTCATCCGATTGGACCAGTGCAACCCGACGAAAGAGGGACCCGGCGTTCAGTCCTCAGTTGAACATGCTGCAAACACATATGCATAGTGTGTTTACACAGCCATCAAAATAAATAAATATTATTGTTAAATAAACAATAGAGTCACGGAGGGTTTGAGAAGTTCGTCAGTATCACTGCCCAAGGAGAGTATTCCAGGATCCTATCCCCTGAATCATACTGTGTCAGTTATGCTGGAGAAACTCCAAACCGTGTACGTTATATAGCAAAGATAAAGATACAGAATCAATGTTTCAGGCTTGAGTCCTTCATCAAGGTTATGAGCAAAATGCAGGTAATCACCTGAACAAAATTGCGGAGGAACGAGGGGCAGGGGGAGTAGCACGGTCCTGCAAACAAGAGGTGGATAAGGGAGGGAGGGCCCACCAGTAAGCACGGTGTGGGGGAATGGCTCTGAATGGAGAGGAAGATATTAGGGTGGGAAGAAAGGGAGAACGGGGAGTAGGCCAGAAAAGTTGATGTCAATGCCATCCGGTTGGAGAATGTGCCCAGACAGAAAATTAGGCGATGCTCCTCCAATTTACAGCCCCTTTCACACTTGCATCCCAGTAAATTGCCCGTTCCGTGTCCCAGGATAGGAATGGGGGAGCGGGGGGGGAGGTTGGGCCTTTCACACTAGACCACTCCTAACTGGGACACTGAATGCTTTCACACTTGCAAGGGTCTATACCCGGCGTTTGGTCTGTTCTACCTTTAATAGGAAGGGCCTGCGATGTTGCTGCCCGTTTCACACTTGTCTCATCTCAACACCAGTGTCTACAGATGCCGGCGATTGTACTAGGGGTCAAGCCTAGCACTCCCCCGTGTGAGATGACACGGCGGCATTGAGCAGATTTTGCTTTCACACTTGCCACTTTAAAGGCCGATTGGTGTTCAATTCCTGAGATCACTGGCAAGTGTGAAAAGGTATTATGGGTGGACTCAGTCTTGGTTATTGACAGACATGTCAGCGGGGGGGCGGTGGGGCACTGATTGAAATGGTTGACCCCGGGAAAATCCCTGTCACTGATGTGGAGAGAGTGAAGGTGCTCAGCGAAGTGTTTTCCCAGTCTGCGTCCAGTCTCTCCGATGTAGAGAAGGACTCAACAGGAGATCACTCTTGTAGACACACATGTGAAGCGTTGCTTCTCTTATAAGGAATGCTTGGGGCCCCAAATGTTGGTGAGGAAGGAGGTGTGGGTGCCAGTGTGGTACTTCCTATATCTTTATCTTTGCTAAATAATGTTTGACCTGCTGAGTTTCTCCAGCGTTGTCTTTTTACTTCAGTCATGGTGTCTGAAGACTTTCATGTTTTACTCCTAAAATACTGTGTCCATCTGTTTAACGTGTTGTTCTAGACTTGGTCCATATCAGTGGCCAAGTCCGAACACCAGGAAACACCCAAATTTTGCCCTTAATGCATACAAATCAGTCGCCGTTAGAGTTATGCCGCTCTCTCCAACAATACCAAACAAAGGCAGTTAAAGGATGAAGCTTAAAATTAACTTTAAAAAGTTTGTAATATTTCACAAGGCTCTGGCATTTCCAAAATTAATGAAGCACCTCCGTTGTTATATGCTTTTTTACAAACTGGGTAGTCCACCATCCGTTATCTCTGTAAACGCGCTATACCAGACGTTACACATTGAATATAAAATTGAAGATATTTGAGCATTAACTGGTTCTACATTAATCGCTTGAATGGAATTATCAAAAAAAATTGCAGGTCAAAAACCCTATAACATCCGAAATAAAAATAACATTGTTTATTCATTTTCTTCATTATCATCTGTAAACCCTTTGGGATCCTTTAAGTCACCGTCTTCTTTAAAATACGTTAGGATAGCCTGCAACTGTTCTTCCATTACTGTATTTGGTACATCGCTGTTACCTGCTTTCATTATCAATGGTGGAATCCCCAACATCAAACTGCACCAGCTTTTCTGAATCCACCACTTTGTTTTTTGTGACTTTTATAGGTCACCTTATTAAGGTGCTGGACAGGAATGACCAATATTACATGTGCGTGGTGCATGCGTGTGCAAAACGAGAACTTTTTAACATAGTTTCGTTAGACGGGTGTGCGCTATATGAATGAAGATACGGTAATATGCAGTGCCATAAGGGCTAATGCCCGCCAAGAGCATTGCCCGGCGCCACTCACAATTGGAATAAGAAAAGCAAAACAAAATCCCTTCAGAGACACCGAGTGCCCGTAGATTCGCCTCCAGCGCTTCCGCAGCCGCACAGACTCCTGTCCAAGCTATTGGCCGCCCGAGTCCCAGATCCGAACCTCCCGACACGATGAGGAAGCCTTCAGCGCCCGGGGCTCTTCGGGAGCCCTTCTCGCCCTCGGCGCCCTCCCGAATCTCGGTTCCGACACCGGGTTCCCATGAGCCAGTCTCCAACAGCCTGTGTGGGCCCTTCGACTGTTGAGCCGGCAAACCCTCGTCTCGGTCAACAACTATCCCTTTAGTCTGACTATCAGCTTAGTAGAACGTGGCGTGTTGAATGACCACTCGCAGACCCGAAGCAAGAGTCTAAGGCTTCATTGGTCAGAAGACCCAGACCATGCTGCTGGCTCATGTCCAAGGCAGGTAAGAGGGAGAAGACTAGGGCTCTCGGCCTTTATTAGGGGACCTTATGGGGAGGGGCTACAGGTACTGAAGTTCAGCCAGCCCACCCAGCCCGGACATGCTCACAGTTCCGTGTCCTACCACATAGTACATGGCTGTGTGTGTGTGGGGAGCGTGGGGGTGGGAGGGAGAGCATGTTGTATAGAGAGTGATGCCACCATTTCAAAATTTAAAACAGTGAGCAAACACTTTATAGATTTATTTTTGAATGTAAATAGTGGAAAAATAGAATATTCTCCGCTATTTATTTATTTTTGAAATGCAATTTATAGCAATATTTGGACTGTAACACTGGTACAAGACAATAAATTTCCTGACGTTCATGACAAAAAGTTTTGGATTCCTGTAAGAACAAACAAAAGATAACAAGGCTTAAAGGAGCCAAGGCCAACAGAGTGAACTTCATGTTCAAAACAAGTGAGTCAGGCACTTTTCCAATAAACAAAACCTTGCCTGGAGCAAATCTTCAATGCTACACCCATGTTTAGTCATACCAGGCAAAGCAGAAAAAGAAAACACTGGACTTGGGTTATGAGGGCAGGACACAGATAATTATGCAGCATCATGGGGGAGGGTGGGGGGGGGAGGGGGAAAGGGCGACTGACATTTCAGGCTTGGGCCTTCCATCAAGGTTTGAGCTCAAAGCAGGCAGGTGCCCTGAATAAAAGGGGGCAGAAAGGAGAGGAGAAGAGAGATGGCGAGGGGGAGGAGGAGAGGGGAGGAGAGGAGATGGTGAGGGGGAGAAGAGGGGAGAGGGAGGAGGAAAGGAGAGGAGATTGAGAGGGGGAGGAGAGAGGAGAGGGGAGGAGGAGAAGGGGAGGGCGAAGAAAGAGGAGAGGGGAGGAAAGGAGAAAGGGAGGAGAGTAGAGGGAGGAGAGGGGTAGGAGGACAGAAGAGAGGACGAGAGAGGTGAGGAGAGGGGAGGGAAAGGGAAGGGAGGGGAGAGTAGAAGGAAGCGACCCCGCAAACAGAGGCCTCACCCCTGCGGTCCCAGCTACACAGTCGCGCAACTTCCTTCCGAAGGTCTGCACCTTGCTTCGCGGTTCATGCATTTCCACAGCTCTGCGGCGCTCTACTGTCCAATGTTCATCAATTAAGAATTGATGCCCGACACCTTACTTAACCATTGCGGATCGATCTTTTATCTCTTCGTGTCTTTGAAATTTGGTGATATAATAAGTAAAGTCTGTTCAGTGTGATATAAAAAAAAACATTTAAACATAGATTTCATGAGAAATGTTTGTTCTAATTTCCCCTTTTGTCCCACGAAAGAATAGGAACATAGGAAGTAGGAACAGGAGTAGGCCAAAAATGGCCCATCGAGCCTGCTCCGCCATTCAATACGATCATGGCTGATCTAATTTATGACCTCACTCCACCTACCTGCCTTCTCCCCATATCCCCTAATTCCTCTATCATGTAAAAATTTATCTAACCGAATTTTAAATATGTTTAATGAGGCAGCCTCAACCACTTCCCTGGTTATAGAATTCCAAACATTCACTACTCTCTGGGAAAAACTATTTTTCCTCATCTTTGTCCTAAATCTACTCCCCCGAATCTTGAGACTGTGTCCTCTCGTTTTAGTTTCCCCGGCCAGCTCAAAAAATCTTCCTACCTCTATCCTATCGTTTTCTTCTTTTCTCTTTGGCTTGGCTTCGCGGACGAAGATTTATGGAGGGGTAATGTCCACGTCTGCTGCAGGCTCGTTGGTGACTGACAAGTCCGATGAGAGACAGGCAGACACGGTTGCAGCGGTTGCAAGGGAAAATTGGTGGGTTGGGGTTGGGTGTTGGGTTTTTCCTCCTTTGTCTTTAGTCAGTGAGGTGGGCTCTGCGGTCTTCTTCAAAGGAGGTTGCTGCCCGCCGAACTGTAAGGTGCCAAGATGCACGGTTGGAGGCAAGATCAGCCCACTGGCGGTGGTCAATGTGGCAGGCACCAAGAGATTTCTTTAAGCAGTCCTTGTACCTCTTCTTTGGTGCACCTCTGTCTCGGTGGCCAGTGGAGAGCTCGCCATATAACACGATCTTGGGAAGGCGATGGACCTCCATTCTGGAGACATGACCCACCCAGCGCAGTTGGGTCTTCAGCAGCATGGATTCGAAGCTTGTGGACTCTGCCAGCTCGAGTACTTCGATATTGGTGATGAAGTCGCTCCAATGAATGTTGAGGATGGAGCGGAGACTCCATCCTCCATACCCTTCATAATCCTATATGTTTCTATAAGATCTCCTCTCATTCTTCTGAACTCGAGTGAATACAATCCTAGACGATTTAATTTTTCATCATAAGTCAACCCCTTCATCCCAGGGATCAACCTAGTAAACCTCCTCTGGACCGTCTCCAAAGCCAGTATATCCTTCCTCCAATATGGAGACCAGAACTGGACACAGTACTCCAGGTGCGGTCTCACCAGTACCTTATACAGTTGCAACATTACCTCCCTACTCCTGAATTCAATTCCTCTAGCAATGAAGGCCAACATTCCATTGGCCTTCTTAATAACCTGCTGCACCTGCAACCTAACGTTTTGCGATTCATGCACAAGCCCTCCCAAGTCTCTCTGCACAACAGCATGCTGTAGTTTCTCACCCTTTAAATAATATTCAGCTCTTTTATTTTTCTTGCCAAAGTGAATAACCTCACACTGACTAACATTGAACTCCATCTGCCAGACCTTTGCCCACTCATCCAGCTTAACTCTATCCCTCTGCAGACTCTCCACATCATTACAATTTGCTCTTCCACTCAATTTGGTGTCATCCGCAAACTTGGCTACACCACATTTTGTCCCCTCCTCCAAGTCATCCATGTAAATGATGAACAGTTGTGGGCCTAACACCGACCCCTGCGGCACCTCACTTACCACTCTCTGCCAACCTGAAACACTCCCACTTACCCCAACTCTCTGCCTCCTGTCAGACAACCAATTTTCGATCCATGCCAATATACTTCCCCGGACTCCACTTTCCTGTAACTTACTGAGAAGTCTCTTGTGCGGCACCTTATCAAACACTTTCTGGAAATCCAAATATACAACATCAACCTGTTCCCCTCTATCCACCGCACCCATTATATCCTCAAAGAATCCTAACAAGTTTGTCAAACAAGATCTTCCCTTTCTAAAACCATGCTGCGTCTGCCTGATTGAACCCTTATGTTCCAAAAGTTTCACTATTTCATCTTTAATGACGGCTTGAAGCGTTTTTCCAACTACAGACATCAAGCTAATTGGCCGATAATTTCCAATCTTCTGCCGACATCAATTCTTAAAAAGTGGCGTGACATTTGCTGTCTTCCAATCTGCCGGGACCTGCCCAGAATCCAAGGAATTTTGGTCTATGACCACCAATACATCAACTATAACTTCTGCCATTTCCTTCAGAACCCTTGGATGCATATCATCAGGACTAGGTGATTTGTCTGGCTTTAGTCCCATTAGTTTCTCCATCACTACTTCATTTGTAACAACTATTTTATCAAGGCCCTCCCCAACATTCACATCCTTAACTCCGCACTTGGGCATGCTGGACGTGTCTTCCACCGTGAAGACTGACACAAAATATTTGTTCAATGCCTCGGGCATTTCCTCATTTTTTGCTATCAGTTTTCCTTTCTCATCCTCCAAGGGTCCTATGTTAACTCTGGCCACCCTCTTCCATTTTATATATTTATAAAATATTTTGCTTTCTGGTTTTATATTTTGTGCCAATTTACTTTCATAATCCTTTTTCCCATTTCTTACTACCCCTTGTTGTCTCTTAAAATTATCCCAATCTTCCAGTTTCCCACTGCTCTTTGCAGATTTGTACACCTGCGCCTTCAATTTTATACTCTCCTTTATTTCCTTTGTTAACCACGGTTGATTTTTCCTTCCCTTGCTGCCCTTTTTCCTGACCGGAATATATTTTTGTTGAGCATTACAAAATATTTCTTTGAAAATCTTCCACTGTTCCTCAACTGTTTCATCAATGAGCCTGTGCTCCCAGTCCACTCTGCCCAATTCCTCCCTCATCCTATGGTAGTCACCCCTGTTGAAGCATAATATATTAGTTTTAGATCTAACTATTTCCCCTTCCATCTGAATGAGAAATTCAATCATACATTGTATCATGTCTCAGTGAGGCCTGACCACAAATAATCCAGGTTTGAAAGCATTCGAAGTCCAATGGTCTGATGGTGTTGTCATTAATGTGGGAATCTGATCTTGGGGAAGCTGATGGATTTAGAGCTTGGAAGTTAAAGCCTATGCTGTTGTATTCCCACATGGTAGATGTGAGAGCTGCTGGGCCATAGTCATTGAGGCACCGACTGGGATGACTGGTGCCCTTTTGAAGCAGGTGGAAACCTCCAACTGGACCAGTGTCCGGGAACACTTGCTGCTAGCTGGTTGGCACAGATGTCCAGTACCTTGCCAGGTATGCCGACGGGGCCTGACGCTTTGCAAGGGTTCACCCTCTTGAAAAATGTTCTGACTACACCGACTGCAGCTCCATAACGATCTGTGGGAGGTAAACATCTGGACTGGACAACTCAAGGAAACAAACATCATCCAGTCAATGGGCTGTTGACTGATTTATGGGATCTGATTTATACATTGGCAGGGTGTGCTAATTTAATGCCTTCCTTAAATTGCCCTTCCACTTTGGACTACCAAAAACACAAAGATTTTACTTCCTGAACATTTTGGGGTATTTTATGGATTTTGGACTGTTAATCATGAAAATTGCCTTAAAATTTAAGGACTCTTAATTGTGCACTTTATTGATTTTCTTTATTCTCCCTGTATTGCACAGTCAGTTTGTTTAGATTCATTATCTGTTTACAGTTCTTTGTTTACATGATAACGCTGTGTACAGTTTTAGTTTTGCACTGCCAATAAGTGGTAATTCTCCACGCCCGCAGGGAAAAGGAATCTCATGTGACGTCATGCATGTACTCTGACAAGAAATATGAAAATCTGAGAATTAGAATCTAAATCAGAATCAGCTGTATTGTCTTGAACACGTGTCACAATTTTTTTGTTCTGTGGCAGAACAATATTTGATGAGAGGCTAATAAAATTATTGATGAAGTCAAAGTTTTAATCAAATCTCTAAGCAAAAGAACATTGTCGTGTACCCCATTAGACATGTTGCAAAAAAAAAGGTTCCTTGTCCGATCGAACAAGACCGATCTGGTTTCTGTAATTGTACTTCTAAGGCTACAGATTCAAATCAATTTTTAATTTTATTTACAGCACGGAAGAAGCTTAATTAGAACAAACAGATGATATCATCAATTTTGTTTTAACTTGAGTAAGCTCTGCAAATATTTTAACTGAAAGACATCGCCATTCCTTAATCATCGCTAAACCTGGAATTTCCAACCCAACAACACGGTGACAGTGTAGCAAGTCAGGAGTTGCATTTGGGAGGTCTAACGTGGGTAGGACTGGCACAGTGAATGGCAAGGATCTGAGGAGTGCTGCAGGACGGAGGGATCCAGGAGCAGAGGCCCTTGAGAGTGGCATTACCGGTAGATAGTGTGGTCAAAAGGGATTTTAGCACATTGGCCTTCATCCGTCAGAGTACTGAAGACGGACATTGTTGCACTTGTGTAAGACGTTTACATTCAAAAAATATTTTTTTTTTAACATTTAGACATACAGCCTAGTAACAGGCCATTTTGGCCCATGAGTCCGTGATGCCCAATTTACACCTCAATAGTCGCTGTCAACACTGCTCAACAAACCAGAGGCTACCAAAGGCGCAGTACCCACGGTGGACTATGATTGATGGAGGTACAGAAAGGTGCAAGCATAGGACATGGTGTAGGTACTTGGGGGAGGAGGCGGTGATTGTTGGGACAGGATGATTAGACAAAGAGAGTTGAAGAGGGAGCAATCCTTCTGGAAAGTGGGGGGAGGGGTAGATGTGCCTGATGGTGAGACCCCATGATAAGTGGTGGAAATCGCCTCTAGTTTAGATTTCCCCACCCAAGGAGAAAGACTCCCAATCTCTATTCTGCTTTACCAATGGGCTGGATAGAAAGTCCACACAAGATGTAGTTGAAATGGTTTACATCTGAAATCTCAGGGGTGAGACTTTCATTCAATTTTCTGGGCCAGAAGTATCTGCTGGCAAGACTCCTGCCAGGTTGTCCCACTGGATCTTGAGGATAGGGACTGCTTTCTTAAGACACCATTTCTTGTAGATGTCCTCAATGGAGTGAAGACTGGTGCTTGTGATGGCGCAGGGTGAGTTCACATCTCTGTAGCTTTTTTTTCCCCTGTCCTGTGCATTGGCACCTCCACACCAGACACTGATGCAACCATTCAGAACGGTCTGCCCGGTACACTTGCAAAAGTCTTTGGCGACAAAGCAAATCTCCTCAAACTCCTTACAACGACCTTTAATTTCTTTTCTTTGATGTTACAAATCCAATTTGTCAGGAGTACGTACATGACACCACATGAGATACTTTTTCCTGTGGACGAGGCAGAATTACCTCTTATTGGTAGTTCAGAAAAGTTGTACACATGTAAACAAATAAACTAATGCAAACAAACTGTGCAATACAGAGAGGAAAAAAATCAATAAATTGTAAAGGTAAGTCCTTAAATGAGTCCCTGATTGAGTTTGTTGTTCAGGAGCCTGTTGGCTGTTCCTGAACCTGGTGGTGCGAGCCTTGTGGCGCCTACACCTCTTTCCTGATGGCAGCAGCGAGAACAGAGCGGGTGCCGGGTGGCGCGGGTCCTCGATGATCGCCACTGCTCTCCGACGGCAGCGCTCCCCGTGGACCTTCTCGATGGTGGGGAGGGTTTTGCCTGTGATGTCTTAGGGGCTGTGTCCAGCACCTTTTGCAGGGCTTTACATTCACGGTCCCCACACCAGATCGGGTGCAGGATCAGCACATGGGTTAATAATGAAAGTGGCCTGATTAAGAGCAAAGATGTTCCAGTATAAACAGGAAGGCCGCAGGATTTCCTGCGGTAAAAGATCATTGTCTGGCTCAGTGGAGTGACGAATACATTGCATTAGTGGCAAAGATAATAAACGAAGGCCAGGAGGAATTAGTTCTGATACAGAACGGCCGGTTGGGTGTATAAGTTATCAATTAATTGCCCTTCAAAGGAAATCAGCCGAGATAGGTCACAGTTTCTGTCTTTTTATTTGTTTGAAATTAGGAACTGTACACTAATGCAGGATAAACATCTTAGGATGGATTAGGGAGCACATAAACATGCCTATGAAGTATTTAGGAGCTAGAATCCAGGAGCTGTTTCCTGCATTGAGCAAGAGAGATAAAACCAGATAAAGAACCCAGAGGTTTGTAGATTCGAATCACCTAAAAGTGTGTTCATGCGCCCCACCATCGTTCACACACGATATGTCGTTGTGAACTGCAGAAGGCATGAGAATTATGAATGAACCTCCATTGTGACACCCTCTAGCTGTCGCTGCAACCACGGGTTATGTTGGACACAGCACGCCTGGTGCCTATAGACAAAAGGCAAGGCAAAAATGTTAGACTCCGCCCCACCCATCCACCCCACGCACGGACTTACACACACATACACACACATGTACTAACCCACACACACACACACAACGCACAGACACACACACACACCCACGAGCAGACACACTTTTTTGCATCTGCAAAGGCGAGCTGGGTTGCCCTCTAATTCCTGCTTCTCCAAAGCAAATTTTCAGTTTGCAAAATGCACGAGTAGGCAGTTTGATATTTGGGGTATGTGGTGATATGGCTGTAGGTACTGGCTGGCCCACCCTCTGGGGTCTCCTTACCTTACCTCCTCCCTTGTTCCTTCCCATGTGACCCCTGGCCATAAAGGTCGAGTCCCCTCTCCTTCCCGCTCATTTTCCTAGCCTAGACCCAGGCCAGAAGTTTTTTGCTCAATAATTCCCCTCAGTCTTCTGTCTGTGTAATTATTTGGCTACCAATAGCACCCTACAGGGTAATTATTTCATTTTGACATATAGCACAGTAACAGGCTCTTCTGGGCCCACGAGCCTGTGCTGCCCAGATACACTCATGTGACCAATTAACTTACAGCCCTGTACGTTTTGTAGGGTAGCAGGAAACCAGAGCACCCAGAGTTTCCTCTGGTCACAGAGAGAAGGTACAAAATCCTTACAGATTCGAACCTGGGTCGCTGGCATTGCACAAGCTTCATGCTGACTGCACTGCCAGCGTAATGCTAGCCACTTTTATACATCTCCGTCCCTACGATAAATATAAATTGTGCAGTTATACTGTACCAAGGCTGACGCCGCTGGCTGGGAAGAGCTGCAGTATATAACAGCTTTATGATCTTCCACGTAGGCTCCCATTGGATTTCATTCCTTGGTTCATCTTCATAGCACTCAAGTCTTCGGGGTTCACCCCAAAGTAGCTTCAGAATCTGAACAAGAATACCTCCAAAATGACAGCAAAATAAAATAACTTGAATGGTGACTTAAATGACCCTTTGGTTATGGTCAGATATCTCCATATTCTTATATGAAATTCTTCATTTTAGCCCCTAAAAAGGAATCACAATTTAAAGTGGTACACATGTCTAAAGCTAAACTGTCTAGTTTCTGTTCTGATGTGACTCCCTGGTGCGACAGGTGTAAGAGCAGAGAAAAGTCCCTAATTCATATGTTCTGGACTTGTCCTACCTAAGCTGCTTTCAGGTGCTCGGATGCAGATAATGCGCCGGCAGACGCGGCCGGGGGAGTGCAGCTGTGATGTTCAGGTGGCCACAGAGAAGACGCCTTTCTGTCACCTGAACGTGCCGGCTGAAGGAGAGCCGTGTCCGAGCGAACGCCGGCTCCTGTGGGCTGCGGCCGTAGTCACTGCTGGGTTCCCTTCCGCCCCCCCCCCCCCCACCACCGCCTCCAAGCCCTGTATCTCTTTTGAGATATCTTCAGACCTTTAATTTTGACCTCTTTTTTTTAAAATTTTTTTTATTTTTCACACCATAAATCACATTAACCATGGTACACACTTTTTCCTTTTCACACATATTTATGTTAACATTTAATTGTGCCAACTTTGGCAGCCCTACCTTCAGCTGTCAAGGTTCTGAGTTTTGGAAGCAATGCACTATTTTTTAACTGAGTTTCTGGTTATGTAATCTAATGCCCCAAGGTAGTTTTTTAAAAACTGAATAAACACTTTGCAACATTAAAGTCACTAACTAAACGCAAGGCGCTGTTGTTAAATTGTTACCTGCCTGATGGCAAGAGAAACAATATTTAATAGGATATTAAATCTTATATTAAATATCTTAGAAGGATTGTGTCTTGAGCTGTATTCACGATGCTGCGTTCAGGTGCATCGGGGGATGGTCAGAGCCGGAGAATATACCTGCAGGAGGGTCAGGTAGGTGCTCTTCGGGGCCGGCTGCTCCACTTTCAGGGGGCCACCCAACAGCCATATTAGGGTAGGCTTTACAGTCGGGTATTCTGGCCACCTGAAAGCGGGTTTAGTCTAGAAAAATACTGGAGATTGGTTTTCCATCCTTCATCAAAATATGTCAACATAGATTCAGTACCAGTAGCCCTCTTCGACACAATGGGAGGGAATGATTCTGTCTGTGGTTCAATGTCATGCTGGCCCCTTTTGCTTTTTTTCTTAAAAGGAAGGATGTTTCCCTGTCCACTCATGGTCAGTGGTCACGAGACATCATTTGAATATGGAAAAAATTTGTTATTCAATTAATCATTCAGATATAAGATCCAGACATTCTGGGGTGGAGGGGGTCATTCTTACTTCATCTCAATGTAATTAAATTGTCCGACTCAAACTTTTCCATGCATTTTTTTCACATTTGTTTTTCCTTAAATATCAATCATATAAAGAGGCCCCAAACTTTTTAAGACCGTCGAGCCCTTCAGGGACTATGGAGTCCCTCAATGACCCCAAGGCATGGAATCCTGGCGCTGGTCTGGTGGGGGGGGGGGGGGGGGGAGGGTGGGTGGTAGGGGGGGAGGGGCTGGGGAGGAGCTGGACTGGTGGAGGCTGGGCAGGGTTGTTCTACGCTGGGTAGGTTTTAGGCAGGACGGTCCGGCTTTTGAGCCCTCAGTCCAGTGCCACTTCGAGCTGGGCGTTAATTTATCCTCCATTCGGCCCAACACCTGCAAATGGAGGACAAATTAAGGGGCAGAAAGAGCACTTGCCTGTAAAATGTTGCGTCCCAGGGTCCGCAGGACGTGCTCAGCTGGCTGGCGCAAGCGCGACGTGGGGGGAAGCGTGATGGTGGCGCACCATGAGGACTTGGTTAGATTGATCCTTGTCAGAGACCTCACCCTTGACCTTACCTACCAGGAGCATAGAGGGGAATTGCTTTGTGATCACAGGATCACACAGGCTTCTCCATCATGACAAGGTGACAATCCACAGAGAAGTAACCACTCCTAATTGAGCGACAAATGGAGGTTTCAGTATCACATGCATACAAAACCAATTTATTTTTCTCTATACCCCCTCCCTTCACCCAGCTATCCCTCCTCCCCTTGCTCGCTGCTGTTCCCTCCTCTACCTCCTGCCTTTGCAACCACCCCTCTCCCCTTACTCTTTTGTTCGGACGTCTGCTAACATTTTTCCATAGGACAAGGCTGAAATGTTGGTTCTGTATTTTCGCCTTTGCTACATAAAGGACCACTGCTTGACCTGCTGCGTTTCTCCACCATCGTGAATTTACTTTTTCAACAGGCTTGTGAGATGAGGGATGCACATTCCCAGGATCCAAGAAGCAATGAGTCTGAACACAATTCAATCACAGCAAATATCTTTATTTACCCGTGGGTGTGGATCATACAGCGATTGGCGAACTAGTGGTGTGACGCGTCAATTTCAAACTTCAATTTTTAAAATATTTTTATTGGTATCTGTACAAAAGAAAAAAAAGAACAATATACTTATACGTGCTATCGAACTAGTAAACATAAGTTACAATAGTGATCTTTTGTAAAAATTCGGAAGTAAAATATCACAAACCTAATGTTACAATAGAATCGAACAGAGATATAAAAAAAATACAAAAACAAAACCTAAATTCTAAGCAAGATTGAAGGATGACATTTAAAAAAAATTCAAGTGGCATAATCTTGGAGAGAGAGAGCCAAAATTTTCAAATCAACACTAACTCTTAAGGTTATGTTCGTAGTCCATATATCATTTGGAATTTTTTTTTCCAAATTTAAACAAGACATAATATCCCTGAGCCATTGTGTCGGTGAAACATTGTCGTCCTATTTCATCAAAATTGCACATCTCGCCATTAACAAAGAGAAAGGATAAAATGCGACATTGAATTGAAGTTCGTGTAACATCGCAAAGTATTCCAAAACGAGCTATGAAAGGGTTAGATTCCAATTTTAATTTACAACTAACCCATGAAGTTTGAAAACTTTCCAGAACATGCGAATTAAAGAGGTATCACCTGTTTTACATTTGTCACACTGGATAAAAACGAGATAGATTAATTTTAGACCTGTGTGCTCTAGGAAACACTTTAAAACGCACAAAATGATGTCATGTTAATCAGTTTAAGAATATATTCGACATTAAAAGATTCAAATCTCGTTGCCAGGCATTCTTGATTTTAATTAACGAGGCTTAACTTCGATATTTTTTACTGTACCTCAAGATTCAAGATTCCTTTATTGTCATGTAGTATTACACAAAATGGCCTTCTGCCTGCCGTAAGGCAGACTGAGTCACTATTAGAATTGCCCGGCGCCCCTCACAGTACGAGTCAAAGAGCAGCAAAAGGGAGTCCCTTCAGAGTCACTGAGTGTCTGCAGATTCGCCTCCAGTGGTCTTGCGCCCTCCGCAGCTGCGCAGACTCCCGTTTGATCCACTGGCAACCCCGAGATTCCAGATCCAAAAACCTCTGACACAATCAGGCAGCCTTACCTCTCGGATCCTGGCTTCTGTGAACCAGCAGCCCACCATGGGTCCCCCAACCGCAAGTCACCCACAGCCGCCGTGGGTTCCTCAGGCGCTGGGGCCCCTCGCTGGTCTCTGTCCTGTCGGGTCATCTCCTCTCAATCTTAATAAGCAGTTTGATTCAATCGAGGCAACAGAGACCATTTATTGCCTGAGAAATATTTTTGGAGAGAGCGGTTAGTTTGTAAATGCCCTTTTTCTTTTCAGAACACTTTAATTTACTTTCTCAATCCAGTTAAAATAGGAAATTTGCCTCATTTATTCCATCCCACACCATGATGAGTGTCTTGGAATGCTCCTTTGTTCATTGTTCATTTAACGAGTTAACCACTCCTAAATCCCTGACCCCGAATACTTAGAGTTAAGTCTCCGGATGACCTAGCAGAGCTAATCATACAAATGCAGGGAAGTATAGATCATTAACGTTATCTGGTAACAAAATGAGACAAGACTAAGTTTAGCCCAAAAGCAGGTTTTCTTCCTATCAACTATCTCAGCTAAACAGGCACGACTGTCGATCATCCCCAAACTGGACATTTCAGGATTTTATATATTTGCCCATGGAGGGAACAGAGGTAGATGTCGTAATTAATGGATCCTCAGAATGCTTTAATCACTGAAGCCAATCAGATAAGATGGTGGAGAGTTATCAGATAGAAAAAAACTGTAGAGGAAGGGGAAATTGAATTTGCAGATCAAAGGTTTAAGGCTGTTTGCCACATTATTCTAACAGATTATGTCTGACATTCAGAGATAACCTGTTCTGAAGCTCAGGTTTGCCTGATGAAAGATACAGGAGTCTGTGCGGCTGCAGAGACTGCGGGAGCGCGGGAGGCAAATCCATGGACACTCAGCGACTCTGAAGGGACTCTCTTTTGCTTCTCTTTCTCTCATACTGTAGGGGGCGCCGGGCAATGCTGGTGGCCACTCTTTGTCTGCCTTACATCAGGCAAAGGGCAATTCTGTGCCATATTATATGACAATAAAGGAAAAAAAATCTTGAATCTAGTCATTTAAAGACCACAACTTACAGAGTGTAGAGCAACAATGCATAGAAAAATCAAGTGGTGGAAAGCAACAATAGCTCTACTGTGGGGTTCATTCAGGAGCTTGTCGGCTGCAGGGAAGAAACTTTAAGCCTTTTGATGCACACTCTTGTGCCTTCTCTCCAATCTCTGGGGTGAGATGAGCCCTTCAGAAGGTTTTCTGCCTTTCCCAGGCAGTAAGAAATGTAGATGGAGACTGTTACGAGCCCAGAGGACCCCAAAACCCAGCAGCAAGAGATATTCACCAAGACAAATGGTTACTTAAACAAAAGTTGTTTTTAATTATCTTTAAACATGAAAAAAGGATCAAACTTTTAACTTATCACTATTGACTTATCTAACCTAACTTAACTCCCCTTCCAATTCTAAGCGCACATATGTGTAATGTGGGTGTAAGTTCAGTAAAGTTCTTTGGTTCACAGTCCAATCTCACTTCTCATTCCTCCAAGTTCACTGGTTGCAGGCAAGTCTTATACTGTGCACAGAATTTAACATTTATAAAGTTCACCAGGCTTTGGGGCTTGAAAGGCAAATGGTTACCACTCAGGAAGGTTCTTGTCGGTTTTCAGAGAGAGATTTGTTGTTCCAGGATACCCATAACTGATGTACTTCCATCAGCCACTCCAGTGACAAGGTTCTCCAGATGATAACCTCTTTCTTTCAGGTCACCACAGAGTTCTTTTATGTTTCCCTTATTCCAAGTGAAACATTATGTGTGTGTGTGTGTGTGTGTGTGTGTGTGTGTGTGTGTGTGTGTGTGTGTGTGTGTGTGTGTGTGTGTGTGTGTGTGTGTGTGTGTGTGTGTGTGTGTCTCTCTCTCTCTCTCTCACTCAGAGAGAAAGGTTGTTTGACTCTCTCCGCTTGCAAAACCACATGACCTTCTTAGAACAGCAAGTTCCACTGCAGACAGAATGTGGCTCTGACAAGCTCCTTCATCTGTTGCCTTTTGTAAACAACAATATGGTTACATCTTCTGCCTACAATTTTGTACCTTTGCATTTGCAAATATATGTTATATGAAAGATGCTGTGGGAAAGACTTCAGGCTTTTTTTTATTGTTTGTAAGTGTGCAGTCAAAAATGAAGTGATATTATCTTGTAAACAGAACAATTTCCAAGTTATAGTGAAATAGTTTTATTATTTATTAAAAATATTTATTTTAATATATGTAAATATGTTGGGTGTGTGTGTGTGTGTGTGTGTGTGTGTGTGTGTGGTTATATACACACACACCACTTTATATATTTCTACATATATTTTTTTTAAAGTGCGTCAGTTTTATTTTGAATATTTTTTCCAAAATTATTCATAGTTACATTTTAAATCTCACAAAGACACCAAACAAAAAAGTCCCTCCCTCCCTCCCACCTCCCCTTCCACACATACAGAACCGTTCACCGTCAGAGCTTGGATATATTTTAAGTTTATCGAGTAGAGTTAGGGAAACTACATTTTTGAATATATAATAGTTACTTTTACAGCCCTTTTTGTTCCTTTTTATTACTGTATCTGGGCCCTGATGTGGTGCAGACCTTTACAAGTGTCATATTTATTCTTCAAGTTATATGTACACAGCTGTACATTTCCGCAGTCTGTCGTGCTATAAGTAGAGGGGAGTTGGGTATTCAAGTGATCGCGATACTTTGTTTTTGCTACCGCCAGTGCTATTTTTATAAATGAGATTTGATATTTGGTCAATTTGTCGCTTATTTCTATGAAATTACCTAGTTAGTACAGCTCCGGGTCGCCCACGAAAGTCGCATTGAATTTACCTCCTGTTATCCTTTCTGCGATGTCTTGCCAAAATGG
Source organism: Narcine bancroftii (assembly GCF_036971445.1). Taxonomy (NCBI): domain Eukaryota; kingdom Metazoa; phylum Chordata; class Chondrichthyes; order Torpediniformes; family Narcinidae; genus Narcine; species Narcine bancroftii. The sequence goes on along the minus strand of NC_091479.1, from coordinate 16,123,592 downwards.
CCATTGTGTGTGCTATGTACTGTTCTGCTCTGTGGACCAGAGAAGGCTGTTTAATTGGGTTGTACTGCAAATTACAAATAAACTGGAACTTGTTAATATTTTAGAGTCATTCCTGCAGTTGGAAGTGGAGGGCGGGGGAGAAGGGGATGAGGAAGGGGATGGGTAGATTGCATTGGGAATCACTGAGTGAATGTTCACAATCCACACCCACAGGTAATGGTCACCAGCCTTGGGGGGTTGGGATCTGGGGATGCTTTGACGATGAGTTCTTGCACACCGCTGCTCTGTTGCTCAGACAAATAAAATGAAATGGAAAAACAGAAATTGTTGTTGATGGAAAATGTGGTAAACCTGATGGAACATCTGAGGGAGGAGGTTGTTGAGGTTTCAATACAAATACCGTTCAGTACTTTTAGCAGATTGATAAGTTCAACCAAGTATAAGTTTCACAAAAAGCTCAGCGCAGGCCCTCGTGCTGACGTACATAAACCTTCTCAATCCTTCCTCTTTTCTCTTATTGCTCCAGCCTTCACCATCAGGCACCCACTGTTCTCAGTGTATAAAACTTACCCCTGATCTCTCCCCTAAACTTCCTTCCCTTCACCTTATGGTGGCGACAGAGAAATAGAACAGAGATCAATATCCACATGGGCCATAAGAGTGACAACGAGGATTACGGGAGTCTCCCCCCCCAGCACCCCCCTCACATCGACGTGATCTATTGGGATCATTGTCTGAAGAGATCATATAAAATCACTGAGGATCCTTTCCACCCTGCACACAGCTGCTCCCCTCGGGTGAGAGATCCAGGAGGATCAGAGCCGGCACCACCAGGCTGAGGAGCAGCTTCTTCCCACGGGCAAGTGAGGACGCTGAACGACCAAAGGAGCGGCTCACGCTCACCCTCCGAGATTGTCATATTTATAAAAATGCATTTATTTATTATTTGTATGTACGAATACTTGCCCTGTGTGTTATGTCTGGTTGTGTGTCTGCGTCTTTTGCACCGAGGACCGGAGAACGCTGTACTCGTGCAATCAGGTGACAATAAACTTGACCTAACTTGATGTTCAATTTTTTTTTGAAAAAAACGTTCATTTATTGCGTGCACCATGGACCTGTTTCGTCAGGTTGTACTAGTACACTCAGATGACAAATGAATTTGAATTTACCTAAATAAAACACCTGGTTCCAATGAGAATAATTCATGGTGCCTTTTGACAGTCTGATGACATGAATATCATATTTGGATTAGAGATATATATCTTCGATCGTTATCACACCAACACACCAAAGGCGACAGTTCATTGGCCGAAAAGTAGCTGACACCCTGAGCTTTCGAAGGAGGCTCTATAAATGCAGTTGTTTGTGTGAACTGGTTTACATCACCCCAGAATGACAGCAATGATCTTTCCCATATCCTTCCCTCTACTGCAGACCCTTGTCAATTTGCATCACCTCCCCACAAAACAAAAGGGAATTCAGCCAAATTAGTGGAAGGTCAAGCTTATTGTCACCTGATTGTACAAGTACGACGAAACAGCGTTCTCCGGTCCTCAGTGCAAAACACGCAGACACACAACCAGACATAACACTCATTCAATACATACGCAGGACAAGTATTCATATATACAAGCAAATAAATATTGTTTTGTACATATGAGAGTCTTGGCGGTCAGTGTGAGCAGTTCCTTTGGTCGTTCAGCATCCGTGGGAAGAACCTGTTCCTCAGCCTGGTCGTGCTTGCTCTGATGCTCCTGTATCTCTTCCCCGATGGAGCAGCTGAAAGATGCTGCGTGCGGGGCGGAAGGGTGACCTCAGTGATTTTGTACAATCTCTCAGACAACGATCCACGTTGATGGGTGGCATGACTTCTGATCTATTTCTCTGCAGCCACCGTAAGAAAATGTATAAGAGCATGAAATTTACTCCCAACCCAATAAACATTTACAAAATCGTTTGGATGCAAACCTCGGGAGTGACAAACCCGACAGCCTTTGCTTGCATCTGCGGTTGTAGCACTGAAGACTGAAGCACCTTGATAAAGATAAAAATGGTCTTTACTTTTGAAAAGCACAAGAACCTTTCTCTTTGGAATAAAGTAAGGATGAGAGGTGACTCAATAGAGGTCTACAAGAGTACGAGAGGCCCAGAGAGGGTAGGCAGGCAGCACCATTCTCCTGGGACGGCAGTAGCAAATACCAGAGGACATATATACAAGGGGGAGGGGAGGGACGTTTAAGGGAGACATCAGGGTAAGTTTTTTTGTACACAAAGTAGTGGGTGCAATGTCGGTGTCAGTGCTTCACAATCGCTGACTAAAAGGAGGTGTAAGGCACTCCTTCCGTCCGATAGCCTGCAGGTCACCCTTGGGTAAGGTGTAGCCTCCCAATCAGGGTCACGTGAAGCAGATGGTGGTATGATGATACGCTGCGGGGCATCACTCGGCCACCAGGTGGCCTAGAGACACAGCACCCGGCCTAATGACATCTGACCACCAGGTGGGCCCAGAGGGCCCATGGTATAAAGCCGAGGTCCCAACATGTGCTCTCTCTCTCTCTCCCGGGACCACTGTGAGCACAGCTAGCAGCCAACCAGATCTTTATGTGAGTGAAATAAAGCTGTGTTGCCCCAAACAGTATTGTGTCTGTGTTTTCTTTTGGTGCAGCCTGCCACAGGTGGATGGTTTTTATAGGCAGATTCAACAGATTGCAATTTCTGGTTGCAAAATTTAAAAAGAAAACGCTGGGCAGATGAATCTGCTGATCAGTGGCCAGGGTGACCTGTCCAGTACAGGCACCGCAGCTGGAGATGGCAACGGGAAACCACTTCAGTAATTCTTCCCTCGTATAACCACGAGCTCAACGTCGATGACGGTCTCGGCTCAAAGATGGTGCCTTCGCCGAAGGACGACAATTCGGAGGGTCAGAGATCGGGATGGATGGATCGCCCACCCACGCCGAACAATGAGTGGGTGTGTGGAATGCTTTGCCAAGGCTGGTGGTGCACCAGCGTAGAATAGGGACATTTAAAAGACTCTCAGACTGGAACAAGTAATATGGAAGGTTATGGGTGTGAGGTAGGAAAGGTTTAGATCAGTAGTTCTCAACCTTTTTCTTTCCACTCGCATACCATGGTATATATATGTAAGGTTCCCTTACATACCACAGAGAACCTATGGCAACCTATGCCATAGATGCTTCGTGGTTAGTACGGGATTACCGGTACTTAAGGTAGTATGTGAGTGGGATTAAAAAAAGGTTGAGAATGTGGTGCACACAATAATTATGTCGACATGATGGTGTGATTAAACGGCTTTAATGACCAATAACCTGAACATTACTAATACACGACTTGGCCAGGTTCCGGGGGGGGGGGCGGGGGCAAGTCCCGGCACGCCAGCCTTTATTGGGAAATCCGGGGAGGAGCCAAAGGGAGGGGTTAGGGAAGGTCTGGTAGGTTCAGGCTGGCCAGTCCATACACCCTTGACACAAATGCCTTTCACCACAGAGAACCATTGGTTTAGATTGTTGAGTGGGTTTACATGGGTCGGTGCAACAGCATGGGCAGAAGGGCCTGTACTGTGCCATAATATTCCAGTTCTGGAATTTCTGACAAAAGAAGAGGAGTGGAGGGCAGGAGGGGTGGGGGAGGGATGGACTCGTCTGGTCATGCAGCATAGACGGAGAGCAATGGACACCCAGACAAACAAGCCTTTACAGAAATTATAGTCATATCGTTTAATCAAAAGCTTGCAAACTATATCCAGACCTTGACAACAGTTTCTATTAAAACCTTAGTTTTGTCTAATTTTAAGAAAAACCCATCATAAATCAATATCAGTGTCCTTGACTACAGTTGCGGCTACAACTTGGCTTCCAAACAATATTCCTTCCAGAACATCAGCAGGCTGGCATTACTCCGTACCCCACAGGGGCTGTCCACCAACAATGTTAGACCCAACATCTGCTTAAAGTTTCTTCCACAAAGGGGGAACCGGTTGGCAGAAAGAATGGTCGACATTTCGAGCCAAAACCCTTTGCTGGGACAGGTCACGTGTTTCAGAGCCGCCAGCGTGAAGAGGACCGGGAGGGAGGGGGCTGGCCCCAGACTGGAGCTCACTTCGTCACGCACCTCCACTCTGTCGGCATCAGTGACAGGGTTCTCTCAACGGCCAACCATTTCAGCTCTGCGGCCCACTCCAGAGCTGACGTGACTGTCCGTGGCCTCACGGACTGTCAAACCAAGACCGCCCCCACCTCCCCCAGAAATTGGAGGAGCAACGCCTTATTTTTGTTGTCCGGGGCACTCTCTGACTGGATGGAATGAGGGTCGAGCTCCAACTTCTGCTAGCCCACTCCCCACTCTCCCTCTGTCCTCTTTCCTCCAGGTCTCCACCCCCTTCCCCCCCTCCATTCACGGTGTGCCCTCCCTCCCTTACCCACCTATTACTTCCTTCCTGTGGGACTGCGTTCCTCCCCCCACCATTTTGTCAGGCGCCTGCCTACAGTTTGCTCGTACCTTGATGAAGGGCTCAAGCCGGAAACATTGGTTAAATATCTTTATCTTTGTAGCAGAAAGAGCGGTAAAAGTCCAAAAATCCAGACTGCTCGTGGATTGGGTTGGTATGGATTTCTGGATTCTCGGGCAGCACTTTAAAAATTCTAATTTGAGGAGGAATACAGAAGAGATGAACAGGTAAGCCGGTGACCCAACTCCTCGCTGCCTGACAGCACCCCCACCGCCATGCTACCTAACAGTTTATTCACTAGCAAATGCAGCGCGCTTCATTATCAAAGTCAGCAGTTTTGTAGATAAATAACAACAAAAATGAAATCATAATTTTTTTTTAACCACAAAGTGTGTAATGCTTGATATTACGCTTAAAAGTGAAAATTTTAAAATAAAATTACTGAATTTCTTTGTGAGAAGATTAGCCGTATTAAGCATGGTCGATTGTTGCTGCTGTGCATCAGTGGCGCTTACGTACGAACACAAAAGCCCGCTAAATTTAAAACGTTTGAGAGCCTGGATTCCCGGGTGGTCTGGATTTCTGTCATCTGGATGTTTTGGACTTTTGCTGAGTTTCTCCAGCATCGTGTTTTTTTACTTCAATCGCGGCGACTGCAGAGTTTCGTGCTTCACTCCGAAATGGGCAGCATGGTTTAGTGCAATACGGTTACAACGCCAGCGACCAAAGTTCGAATCCGGTGCAGACTGTATGAAGTTTGGAGGTTCTCCCTGCGTCCGCGTGGTTTGTCTCGGGGTGTTCCGGCTTCCTCCCACCCTTCAAAATTGTACAGTGATTGTATGTATTTGCATGGCTTCGTGGACCGAAAGGGCCTATTACAGTACAGCACGTCTAAAATTAAAATTTAATCTTGAAATTTAAATTTGGTGCAAGCCGACCCAATGGTGCACACACACAATTCTCTTATAGGAAGATCAGCATTAAATTTCCAGTGATCTTGCTTTAAATCCAGCGCAGTTTAAATTTAAATTTTAAGATTACATTAAAATTTTTAAACTTATTCTTTAAATTTAGACATATCGCGTGATAACAGGCCCTTTCAGCCCACGAGTCCGTGTCGCCCAATAGCACTCATTTGACCTACAAACCCCAGCGCGTTTTGAACGGTGGGTGGAAACTAGAACCCCCCCCGGGGAAAAACCCACAGGGAGAGTGTGCAAACTCCTCACAGATAGAGCAGGATTCGAACCCTGGGTCCCGATCGCTGGCGCCGTAACAGCGTGGCGCTAATCATGTCTTTTTTTTCCCTTTGTGGCCTGCGTGGATTTCCTCTGGGTGCTTTGGCTTCCACCCACCCTCCAATGGGCGGTTAAGGCTCATGGACCAAAAGAGCTGGTTTACTGTGCTCTAGGTCAAACATTTAAATGATCTAATGCTAAGCATAATTTATTGAAAACAAAACAGAATTTAGTTTACTCTGTATAAAAATGTTGGGAAGCTCACAGACTTCCTTATTTGGCCTTTTTGAGACGATGCTGTGTGTGTACCACAGCAGAGCCAATAAATTGTGAGCTGCAATGATCTCATCTGGCACTTGCATCAAGAAGTCAATTGAAACTTTGCATCTGCTGTGTGTTACCTCATTGTAAGCCAGCTGTTTCTGTGCTCCAAGGCACCAGGAGTGGACCACAGATCACACACTGATGGTGGTGGTACATGTTAGGAAGTGCACTTTCAACTTTACTGATGAATATCATTTTCAACTTTACCACCTGGCTGGAAAACTTGGTGGAATTTAATGCCAATGCGCTCCTCTAAAGTGTTTCAAGGGAAATGGCGTTCTTATAAAATAAAGATTTCAACAGCATCCAAATCGACTCCTCCGACCACAACCTCTTCTCACTCCTACCTCCTTAGTTCAAAGTTCAAAGGTTCCTGTTATTATTTATTGTTAAGACATACAGAACTGCAACAGGACAATTCAGAATCAGGATTTATTGTCAAGAAATTCGGCGTTTTGCGGCAGCATCACAGGGCAAACATTCATATTATAATCATCTTACAACATTACTATAAAAAAACTAGTAGTGCACGAAAAGTGAGGGAGTGTCTTTGGTTCATTGATCATTCAGGAATCTGATGGCGGAGGGGAAGAAGCTGCCCTTGTGCCGCTGAGCCTTCAGACTCCTGTACCTTTACCCCGAAGGGAGCAGAGCGAAGAGGGCGTGGCCTGGGTGGAGGGGGTTCTTTTTTAAGACGCCGTCTCATGTAGATGTCCTCGACGGAGTGGAGTCTGGTGCCTGTGATGTCGCAGGCCGAGTTAATAACCCCCTGGAGTTGGTGCCTCCGTACCAGGCAGTGATGCAACCAGATGCTCTCCACAGTACACCTGTAGATGTTTACGAGAGGCTTCAGTGACATACCAAACCTCCTCAGACACCTCATGAAGTATAGCTGCTGGCGGGCCTTCTTCATTATTGCATCAACGTGGAGGCTCCAGGACAGATCCTCAGAGATGTCGATACCCAGTAATTTGAAGTTCATGACCCTCTCCACTACTGAGCCCTCGATAAGGACTGGGTCGTGTTCCCCTGACTTCCTCCTGAAGTCTACAATCATCTCCTTGGTTTTGCTGACGTTGAGCACAAGGATGTTGTCTTTACGCCACTCAACGAGCTGATCGATCTCCCTCCTGTACGCTTCCTCGTTGCCATTTGTGATTCTGCCGACAACTGTGGTGTCCTCAGAAAGATTCAGCTGTAAGAATCCGTGCCGCCCAATTTACACACCATTAACCTACATTTCTGAAGGATGGGAGGAAAACCAGAGCTCCCAGGAGAAACCCACGCAGACATGGGGAGAACGTACAAACTCCTTACAGACAGTGCGGCATGAGAACCCAAGTCCCGTCCAGATGGCCGGCACTGTAAAGGCGTCGCACTAACTGCTACACCAACCATGCCATCCCACCATTGTCATATAATAACACATTCAAAATGGTATTAAACGATACACATCAAATTTTGTCTGCCGCAAACCAAACAAGGAGCCAGCATGAAGATCGCCTGGAGAAAGAGAAGCAAAACCAAGCCCCCTTCAGAGTCACCGAATGTTCATGGAGTCCCCTCCAGCGCTCCCACTGGCTTTGCAGCCCCCTGTTCGATCCATCAGCCACCCGCGCTCCAGATCCAAACCTCCGACACCATCAGGAAGCCTTCGGCGCCCGAGGCCCTTCTCACCCTCAGCACCCATCCCATAGCTCGATGAAGGGCTCAGGCCAGAAACTGTCTCTGCGCTCATAGCGCCTTCCCCGCTGCCCCGACCAATTCTCTCCTTTCCTCTCCCCTGCCCATGTCCAATTAACACCCTTTTGCCTGTTGACCTGGGCTCCTCCCCCCCCCCGCCCTTTCTTCACTTCTCCCCAGCCTTTTAATTCAGGTGCCTGCCTGCTTTTCTCTTGCAGTGCACTTTCAGTGACCACCAAGACCTCATTGCTCAATCCTTGAAACAAAGGTAAATCTATCTTTACCTCCTATCGATGCTGCGGCTGAGCTCGTCTAGCTCTTCGGTGTTTTTACAACCATCAAAGAGTCTGCAAACTTTCGGGTTTCACTCTCAACTCCTTCCAGACAGCATTAGGATTTTGGTACCAACTACAATAGATTTTTAGATTTAGATTTAGTACCGTTACAGCCATTTTGAACCATGAATCCATGCTGCCCAATTTACACGCCGTTAACCTACACCACCCCACCTTACATTTTGAACAGTGGGAAGAAATCGAAAAAAATCCCACGGGGGGAACGTACAAACTCCTTACGGGCAGCTTGGGATGCAAACCCCGGTCCCGATCGCTGGCACTGTAAAGGCGAGGCGCTAACCTCGAGGCCGACTGCGCCGCCCCAGCATCAACTAAAATGACCACAATGTACCATGAGACAGGAAAGAGGGGTAATAACTCTGAACAGATAGATAAAAAGTATTCACAACCGCAGTTAAAGCAAAAAAAGACGTTTCCTTCATGCAATATGTGTTGGGGAATCTCAGCAGGTCACACAACTATAGGAGTTTCCTCAGCACTTCTGAGTGTTCCACGACAGGTGCTCCCCTACTTACGATGGCTCGAATCCGAATGTCCGAATTCCGATCCGTTCCTGTGCTTGCGATATGCGGTATGCTACTCTCTCACGTCCCCACCATCCAGCGTTTAATTTTAGCTCAATGCTTCAACCATTCTTCGTGCCCTGTGTGCTTTCAGCTGCGTACGTTAGTGGTTTTTGGAGTGCAGATTAAAGGTGTTCAAATTTAATTATAAAAAAAACGATAGGCGCGGTATCCCTTATCGACTTGCGATCAGTTTGCCGGAACGCACTCCCATCGTGAGTTGTGGAACACCTGTACATCTGCAGATTTTTCTGTTCATCTGATGCTTCAGACAGACTTATTTTTGCTGGGCCTGGTTAGTCAAGGTGGTTGAAGAGCTTGGCAGCTGTTGAAGTGGGGTGGGGGGGGGGGGGAAGTTAAAAAAAAGCTCTTCCTGAATTTGAGAGCAACAAGAAAGTCTGCAGACGCTGTGACAGCAGCAAACGCACAAAACTGCTGGAGGAACACGGCAGGTTCCACAGTGACCAGAGGAGGCTAAGAAAAACAGCGCCCTGTTATCCGGAATTCAAGCAACCGGCAAAACAATTTGAGGAAAATGAATAGGTCAAAAATACGGAAGTTTAAAGGGGAGCACGGTTGCCGTAGTGGTTAGCGCAACGCCTTTACAATGCCAGCGATCGGGACCTGGGTTTGAATCCCGCTTTGTGTGTAAGGAGTTAGTACATTCTCCCCATGTCTGCATGGGTTTCCTCCCACTGTTCAAAAACGTACCGGGGGATGTAGGTTAATGGGGTGTAAATTGGGCAGCAAGGACTCATGGGTCGAAATGGCCGTCACCCTGCTGTCGGTCTCAATTTAAAATTGGCAAGCCCCACCATTAGTTTTGCCAATCACGCAACACGCAATCTCAAGCGATCTGAAAATACACTCATCAGGCATTTCCTAATCCCTATCGATGACAGATACCAGGGGCTTGACCTCGACGAAGGGCTCAGGCCCAAAACGTTGGTTATATATCTTTGCCTCATATGGACGCTGCGGGACCGGCTGAATTTCTCCCCTAATTTTCTGCATTTACATGTTCTTGAACTCACCTCCTGCTTGAAAGTAGTAACAAAAACCCAGGGTGAGGAAGACCGTTTATGGCTGACTTCTTGAGGCAACGTATCAACGTGGCACCAGCTGCTCAGTATATAACTTTCTAATTTTCCCTGGCATTATTTAAATCACATTTTGGAATGTGAGTGGAATATGCAGGCCACGGCTATGGTATGGCTGTGGAAGTCAAGTATTTGTTCATACTCTGCTCGCACGGTAAACACGAGATAGCGTTTCTCCAGGACCACAGAGCATCTTTACGTAAATACAAGTTAGAACAGAAGTTCAACACATTGAAATATTAAGACATATACAGTAAAAGTTCATGGTACCCTATCCACATATGTTCTGGGTATTCAGGAGCCTGTTGGCTTGGGGGGAAAAACTGTTGCCTAATCTAGATGTAAGGGTCCGAGTGCTATGGTACCTCCTACCAGATGGCAGAAGGGAGAACGGTTTACGTGAGGGGTGTGTGGAGACCTTCACAATGTTTATTGCCTTTCGCCTGCATCGAGTGTTGTCCTTCAGGGTAGAAAGAGAGCCCCTAATGGTCTTTTCCGCTGACTTCACTATCCTTTGTAGGGTCTAGCGGTCCGAGGAGGCGCAGCTTCCAAGCTAGACGGTGATGCAATTACACAGGATGCTCTCGATATATCCTCTGTAGGATGTAGTGAGGATGGAGGGTGGGAGATGGACTTTCCTCAGCCTTTGCAGGAAGTAGAGGCGCTGCTGGGCTTTCTTAGCTGTGGAGCTGGTGTGAAGGGATCTGGTGAGATGCCCCGCCAAGTGCGCCCCAAGGAGCTCGATACTCTTGACGACCTCAACAGTGGAGCCGTCAATGGTCAGCGGAGCATAGATTCCACCCCCCCACCCCCCCACCACCCCGGCCCTCTTGAAGTTGACAACCATCTCTTTTTTTTAATGCTAGGGTCTGTCTAGTTTCTTTAATGTAAGGATCTGTCGAGTTGACGAATACAACTTGATTAATCCTTCTGTTGCTGGGATGGTTGTAGACCCAAGGGCAGTGGAGGGCCCCATTACATGTGATGACAGCCTGGCTTGATAAAATTCCTCTAGCCCTGATTTCTCCAAAACGTACAAGAAATGGGGGAACCAAAACTACCTGAGGGGAGGGAGGCACATCTGTGTGACTGGTCCACAGTACGATGCAACAGGTATAATGGGTAATGCTTGCCGCTGAGGAGGAGACTGTTTTGTCATTGGTTAATGTCAGGTAACACTCAATGTTAGCAAACTAAGGAATTGATGGTGGACTTCAGGAAGGGGAAACCAGGAGAACAAAACCAGTCCTCATTGAGGGGTCAACAGTGGAGAGGCTTAATAACTTCAAATTCCCGGGGAGTCAACATCTCTTGAAGATCTATCCTGGGCCTCCATGTCAATGCAATCACTAAGAAGGCTCGCCAGTGACTATACTTCGTGAGGAGTTTGAGGAGATTTGGTCTGTTGCCAAAAATTTTGCATATTTCTACAGGTGGAGAGCATTCTGACTGGTGTGAAGGTGCCTATACACAGGATAAAATTACACGGAGTTGTGAACTCGGCCAGTGCCATAATGAGCATTAGTCCTCACTTCATCCAGGACATCTACAAGAGGTGGTATCTCAGGAAAGCAGCCTCGATCCTCAAGGACACCCCCCCACCCCCCCAGGCCATGCTCTCTTCACCCTCCTACCATCAGGAAGGAGGTACAGGAGCCTGAAGACGAGCACTCAGCGGCATGAGGACAGCTTCTTCCCCGCTCGCTGAACGATCGATGAACCAAAGTGAACACACTTTACAAAAACAGCTTCTTCCCTTCCGCCATCTAATTTCCAAATGGACAGTGAACCTCAGACACCGCCTCAATTTTTTTCTTTTGCACGAATTAATGCCCTGTAATTTATACCATTATTTTGCACTTGTTAAGCTCCCGCAAAATAAAGAACTTTGAAGCATTGGTCCATGACAATAAATTCTGATTCTGATTTTGACATGAAATCGTTGGATGGACATCAGGAAAGGGAACTGGGCGGTGAAGCTTAAGAGATTATTATTGACGTAACTCATGGAAATTCAGCACCATGATACCCATGGGAGGAATACACCTGAAGATAACGCCATGAGAATACTTAATCACATCCGTCCAGCATTTAAAAAAAGCTCGCATGAAAGGCTGGTGAATCAACGCTCTTGCTCTTTGAGATAAAACGCAGTCCTCCTTTATCAAAACCCAGCTTCAAAGCGGAAAAACATTCTGAGAATCCTGCAAGGCCTGTGGTCCGCAGATGCTGGGGAACTAGAATAGGAACCCACTGGCGTCACTAGGAGGGTGCGGACTGCACCATCAGAGGGGATGACACCAAAATGACAGCAGAAATTTATTTTAATATCCCTGTCATTAGTTATAACATCAAAAACATTCTTTGTCAGCTCAACTTACATGTATCAACATCCCTACGAGGCTAAAACTCGACGCTCGTTTACTTTTTGAGCCTTCTAACGCGCTCCGGTCAGAGCTGTTGTTATTCCCCAATGACCACGATGCTTTGAATCACATGGTTTCGCCTGCGCGCGCCACCAGCAGGCGCTGTTGCTTCCGTTGGTGTTGGCTAATTTATAGTCGCTGCTTTTGTCAGATTTTCTGGCATTTTAACCACAATATCGTGGTATTTGTGAACCGATGTCAATAACATTTCTGAGAACGTAACAATCAAGTTTAATGTTAAAATTAACAAAATTTTGGCGTCGCGATTTTATTTCGAATTCTGTTGTTTTCTTTCTGGCCGGATTTTCACTTTAACCATGTGAAACTATAGAAATGTAAATACATTTAAGCTGTGGGTAGGAACTGTAATTTTAATTTTGCTGGTTGTTTATCTCACTACTATTGCCGTTACATTCAGTGAATTATGATTTACTAGTGCCATCAGTACAAAAAACATTACTAAAGATTCTGTATGGTTTGGTACAGGAGGAGATCCATGGGGGTGGGGGGGTGGGGGGTGACACCATGAGTTACTGCACAGGGTGACACCATGCCTAGTGACGCCACTATGTGAAAAAGAAGCAGCTATTAGACAATGTCTTTGGAGGGAGAACTAGACTTAAATGCCTTGAAAAAGAATTGTGCGTTCCCTGTTCATGACCATTGAGGCCGTTTGGCCCACCGTCAATGCCAGACCTCTGAGAAATCGCTTTCTATGCCCTCACTTTATCCTCTTCTACTTATACTAGCTCATGTGCCCATCAGCTCCTGAGGAAGGGCTCAGGCCCCCAAACGACCCTTTGTGGCCTGCTGAGATCCTTCAGCGCTTTTCAGTATCAAAATCAGAAGTTTACTCTTGAAAAGCAGTAACTTCCCGCACACCTTGGCACGCAGAATAGAACGGCTGGCTGCCTGAACTGAATTTGACCTTTAAAGGGACATTGATATAGATTTATCCAGGAGACAAAGGCCACGATTCTCTCTCCTTTGGAAAAGACATTGACACAGAGCAGATCTACCAGTTCCTGCAGTCTATTTAACACATAGTGTCAACATTCGATTAAAAGCTCTCCTTTATCAACATACTTTGGAAGTACAAAGGTATTCAGAAAATTCAAGGCCATCTGTTTAACAGTACAGCCTATTATTAATGCACAGTGAATAAACAAGACAATCCCACCATCTGCTCTCAATTGTCATCAAGTTTTACTGAGATTAATTAATCCAAACTGCTGTAAATACAGACGGATCAAAATCCTTGCAGTGTTTAGCTTTTAAAGGAGAAATATGCTTCAGAATAAAGCTCACCTACTGATACCAAAACTAAAATATTGTTCTGTTAATTATAATTATAAAATAAGTTAGTATACTATTTATAATGGTACTTTGAAATTCTACTAACTTTGCACAGTTTAATCATACCACTGTATCACTGTAACCTGTGTTATGTCTATGAACTCTGGAGAAAATAAAACTTTAACCAGCTTGATAACGCGACAAATAACGAGACTTGATGGGATATAGTGGATGAGCGGCTGAAGAACACACAGGCTGTTGGCAACTCGAAGCGAGGAACGCACACAGGCTGCGGTCAGGAGGCTCGCGCCGGGTGGGGGGGGGGGGGGGGTTGCTGGAGACAGGCTCGAGACCGGCTGAAGGGCTGCCAGGTATCCGAACCGGGATGCGAGAGGGTGCTGAGGGCTTCCTGATCGTGTTCAAGGTTTGGATCTGGAGCTCAGGCTGCTGAGGCTTCGTCCTGGAGGCCGTGCAGCTGAGGAGGCGGCGGGAGAGATGGAGGCACATCCAGTGAAGCAACTCTCTTTTGCTTCTCTTTCTCTGACCGTAACGGGTACCAGGCAATTTCTACTGATGTCTGTTCTTTGTCAGCCTTACAGCAGACAAAAGGCAATTTTGTGTAAAACAGTATTACATCTGTTTTATTGCTTGACAGTAAAAGAACCCTGAATCCTGTGATTGTAGTTTCCTACGGCCACGAATCCCATCCTCCAAAAATAGTTCAGGATTTGACGGGTAATTGGTGTATTTGAGCAGCGCAGACTCTCTATATAGTAAAAATAAATGATTATGAATATATATAACCATATAACAATTACAGCACAGAGACAGGCCAACTTGGCGCTTTTAGTCCATGCCGAACACCTTCTCCCACCTAACCCCACTGACCTATATATAACCATCTATTGATTGCGAAAAGTTGCTGATGTCGACAGAAAGATTGTTCTTTCTGACATTATTGTTATTTGTTCTTCAGAACTGTACAGGACAGGACTGACGGCTTCTCATGTGTGGAGTTGCTTGCTATTGGCTCTGGCTGTAGAGATGTTCCACTCTGCTGATATAACAGATGGAGATGCTTTCCCACTGGCCAGTTTAGTGGTGGCCGAGAGTCTGTATTAGTATAACACCTGTCTGGTCCACGTCTATGGCATCCCACCAGATTCTATATCTCTGTCCTGCGTTCTGACTGTATTGTTTGTTATTCATTGAATACAGAACATTACAGCACAGGAATTCAGCCCTCACCCACATCTCTCCCACACATCTGCCCAGGCCCCTTTTACCCCGAGATGCTACGAGGATAGGAACCCCCCTGTCCTCACCTACCACCCTGCCAGCCTCTGCTTCCAACCTATTGTCCTCCAAAATTTCCACCACCAGGCACATCTTCCCCTCTCCTCCTTTCTCTGGCTTCCGCCGGGACCGCTCCCTCCGTGACTCCCTCGTGCACTCGTCCCTTCCCATCAATCCGCCCTCTTGGCCCCTTCCCCTGTGACCACAGGAAGTGCCACATGTGCCCGCACCCTCCTCCCTCGCCACCATTCGGGACCCCAAACAGTCCTTACAAGTGGAGCGTGTGAATCTGCAGTGGGGGAAGTGGGGGGGGGGGTCATCTACTGCATCCGGTGCACCCGTTGTGGTCTCCTCTACATAGGAGAGACTGGGGGCAGACTGAGAGACCGCTTTGTTGAGCACTTACACTCTCTCCAGTACAACAGCAGGGACTCCCAGTGGCCACCCATTTCAAACCTCCATCCCATTCCCACACCAACATGATCCTCATGCATTGCCAGACTGAGGTTAAAGGAGGAACAATACCTAATATTCCGTCTAGGCAGCAGTTCTCAACATGTTTCTTTCCATTCACACACCACCTTAAGTAATCCCTTACTAACCATGGATCACCGATAGCATCCTAAGCTGCCTAGGAGATTGTAATTGGCTAACATCAAATAGCAGTTAGTATTAAGGTGGCAGTACGGTTACGTAGTGGGTACATGGTTACATACTGGGCAGCAAGGTTATGTACTGGGTGGCACGGTTACATACTGGGCAGCAAGGTTATGTACTGGGTGGCACAGTTACATACTGGGCGGCATGGTTACATACTGGGTGGCACGGTTACATACTGAGCAGCATGGTTACATACCGGGCGGCATGGTTACATACTTGGCGGCAAAGTTATGTACTGGGAAGCACAGTTATGTACAGGGCGGAATGGTTACATACTGGGCGGCATGGTTACATACTGGGCGGCATGGTTATGTACTGGGTGGCACGGTTACATACTGGGCAGCAAGGTTATGTACTGGGAAGCACAGTTATGTACTGGGCGGCATGGTTACATACTGGGTGGCACGGTTACATACTGAGCAGCATGGTTACATACCGGGCGGCACGGTTACATACTTGGCGGCAAGGATATGTACTGGGAAGCACAGTTATGTACAGGGCGGAATGGTTACATACTGGGAGGCATGGTTACATACCGGGCAGCATGGTTATGTACTGGGTGGCACGGTTATGTACAGGGCGGAATGGTTACAAAGTGGTTAGCTCAGCGCTGTTCCAACACCAGTGACTCAGGTTTCAATCCGGTGCTGTTTGTAAGAAGTTTGCACGGTTTCCCCCTGTCTGGGTGGGGTTTCCTCTGGGGGGAAGGGTCCTCCAGTTTCCTCCCACCATTCAAAATGTACCAGGGTTGTTGGTAAATTGGATTTCACGGGCTCGTGTTGTATGCCTAAATTAAATTCATGTTTGGGGAACTCCATCAACCTCTACTGAGGTGACGGATCTCCCACCAAGCTTGAGTGCAGATAAAAAAGTTACCGGAAACTGAGGTGTCTGAATCCTCCATTCCTTACGTTACGCTTGCTGAAGGCAGCTCCACCCTAGGACCTGGACAAGGAGAGTAAGGTGTGAACCTTGACATCATCCTGCTATGTTCCTTCATCATGCTCCCTCAAAATAAACTTTATTCACAATAAAACTATGTACAAAGAAAAACCATGCAATATCATTCCAAAACTATACATTGTTACTACGTAGCCCCTTCTGGTTACTCTTCCCTCTCTCATTTGAGGGTTTTCTCCTCCATTCTCAGCCCCTCAATGCCCCGTAACACAAGGTCTCGAAACTATAGCCCTTCCCCACAGCGCCCTCACGTTGGCTACGCCAGGCCTCAGGGTGTCAGCATTCCCTCCCAGATGCCTCGGTGTGCCGGAAGACCGACAAGTTTAGGGTCGGGCCAAAGGGGTGCCGTTCGCCCGAGTCGAAGATCTTCCAGCGGCCCAGCCACGCCGCTCCCGATTCCAACCTCAGCTGTCTCTCGAAGCCCCTGTTCTTCTGTGGGGGAACTGCATTCTGTCAGCAGCGTCGGAACTGCGCAGGTTAAATGCCACTGAAAGCGCACGGACGTGACGAAGGAACCCAGGCGGTCTCGCAGCTTCCATAGGACGGCTGAATTCCCCGACCATTTCTCTGTGTGTTTTACGACAGTCAACAGACTTGCGTGTTTGGAAGGCATGCATTTTACTATTGATCTGATAAGCTCTTCTATCTACACAAAGATAGGTTAAAATCTTCGGATTAGCAATGTCACCTTGACGCTGTGGTTTCCACTCCCGCTCTACAACTTGGCTATATGTGGAGTCATTTAGTCTAGACAGCTAAAAGTTAAACAACTTTCCTTGGCTCCCATCTGTCTGAATGCCAGCTACCGTACATTTGTTTTTGGGACAGGGTTTATTTGGGTAGGGGAAGCAGTAAATAAACTGGCGCAACAGGCCTCCTTGTAAGTGTTTAATTTATTCTGCGATCTGAGCCAGCAGGAGAATTGAGTCAGCATCGTGTGGGAAATCGTTTTTTAAATATATGGCATTATAAATTAGGGGATTGTTATGATGGATTGATTAATGATTAAATATGATATACCTCATAATACGTTATTTTCAATTGAGGGCTTATTTAAGAGAGAAACGAGGATCAGAAATGATTTTCAAAGATCCTTCAAATTTGGAACAAATTATGGTTGATGGAAAGACGAAAAAGTTTATTTCAATTGCATGCGTATTATTTCGAGAACAGGTTTGTTGAACTCAAAAGAAAGGTGGGAACGAGATCTTGATGTGACTACAGATCAACAAGACTGGCAAAATTTATGTTAAAAAGTTATGACAAATACTACCAATGTAAGATATAGATTACTTCATTATCATTTTCTACACCAATTACATATTTACTCCTCAGAAATCGAGTAGATGGAGATCGACTTTATCGTAACAATGTTTTAGATGTGGAACAGAAATTGGAACCTTTTTCTCACTCGACATGGTCTTGTTCAAAGGTCAACCCTTTCTGGGTTTCCATCGGATAACGGGGGTGAATTTTCCTTTAAACCCTGAATCACTTGTTAGGAAATATTGGAAATGGCGCTCCTGAATTGTTGATGTCAGATTCTCAATTAAAATTTGTTCATTTGGTTTTAGTAAATGAATTCGGGGCTTGCTGACATGATATAAAAGAGATACTCGCAATAGGTTCGAAGTCAGTTACTTGTTCTACTTGACGGGAATCAGAGTAGATTTGACTACTCTGTCAATCTGGAAAAAAAAAAATCGATTTAAAATTAAAGATGCAAAGTCTGAATTTGATGCGATGTGGGGCCCATTGATGGATTATAATTATAATCTGAAGAGTTGAAGTGGTGGGATCGGGGATTCCGGGCATTCCCTGCCTGGCGTCTGGGGGCCTCTATTCGAATCATATTTACAATATATGCGGATCACCTTGTTTAGAGGGAGGGGGTAGATTAGAAGAGTATTATTAAGAGTAAAGGAGGGGGGTTAACAAAGCAACATGATCACATCAGAGAAGTTTTAAAATATCTTATATAAGGGAATTTTACCTGTATTATTTGTATTCAATATTATTTCTGGACATAGTACGTAATGATTTTATTGTTTAATTATTCTCCTGAATGAAATAATTTTAGTTAATGCTTCTAATTTACAAATGATTTGTGCTATCATTAGTTTAGCTCGTGTAAAGGGTTTTTGTTAAACTCAATACAAATACCTTAAAAATAAAAATTTGACTGCTCTTTCACAATTTTCAAGGTTTCTATTCACCACCACCCTCCCCCCTCCCCAGCAATATATCTTTGTCTCCTGAAAGACCGGCCGAGTTCCTCTCGCATTTTGATGCATTTTTACTACAATCACGGCATCTGCAGATGTTCATGTTTCACTCCATTCTGTCTGACCATTGTTATCTATCCATCCATCCATTGATCTATCTGTCTATCTATCCATCCAACCATTGATCTATTTGTCTATCTATCCATCCATCCATTGATCTATCTGTCTATCTATCATGGTATTGGAAAGCATGAGCAAAGCATCAGACCGGAGGAGCATCAAAACGACCGAGAGGATCACTGGGGTCTCCCTTCCCTCTTTAGACAAATTAACAGGGAGCATTGCTTAAATAGGGCTCGAAGAATTATTGAGGACCCTTTGCGTCCAGTGCATCTGCACACTACCATTAGGAAGGAGTTATGGGAGTGCCAGACTGAGAAACAGCTTCTTCCTACAGGCTGTGAGATTGATGTAAGCCAGTAAATCATCCTAAAAAAAATTCTAAATATTAATTTTAATTATATCTTTAGGCACAGGTGCTCCCCTACTTACGATGGTCCGGCTTACGATTGTTCACCGTTACGATAGTTCGAATCCTGTTCTTCCGATCTCTTCCCGCGCTTGCGAAGCTGGGCTTTCTGGATGGGGAGTATTGTACAGCATTCTTAGTGCCCAGTGCGCTTTCCGCTGGGTATGTTAATAGTTTTTTCCCCCCAATGTGAAATAAAAGTATTCAACGTTTAATTACAAAAAAAAACTGGTAGGTGTAGTGTTCTTTCTTGACTTGCGACTTTTTTCGACTTGTGAGGGATTGGCTGGAACGCCCCCCCCATCGTAAGTTGAGGAGCAACGGTTAGAGAGAATGGAGTGAAACGCGAATGTCTGCAGACACCATGTTTGTAGTAAAAATACACCAAAATGCGAGAGGAACTCAGCAGGTCTTTCAGCGTCCATAGGAGACAAAGATATATTGCTGATGTTTTGGGCCTGAGCCCTTCTTCAAGGAATATTTATATTTATATATGATTATTATGTAATGTGTCTGTGTGTTCACTGTGGTCTGGAAGAAGGTCAGATGATAATAAACGAGCTTGAATTAAAATAAAAACACAACGCTGGAGAGCCTCAGCCAGTCAAACAGTGTCCTTTGTACAGCAAAGATAAAGATACATAACCATAGGTGGTAATAGAAGTAATGGAGGTCATCTCCCTCCATCATCTACCTCTTGCCTGTGGGACTGTGGTCTTCGCTCTGCCCCTCCCTTCCCTGCACCATTTTCTCATCCCTTGACGAAGAGCTGAGGCCCAAAATGTTGATTATGTATCTTCAGGCTTGGATTAACCATTAGCAAAATAAGCACCAAGGGAAGGGGACACCATAGAATTTCTTTCTCCCAGGGCCAGATTTACCATGATGGAGCTGAACTAGTGCCCCCCCAAAAAAAGGGGGCCCCACAATAAATGGAAAAAAAACATATATTATTTAATATAGTTGTGCGGTCTGACCGGGGGGTAGGGGTTGGTTGAGAGAGCAGATCTGGACCTGTGCAACTCCCCCCCACCCCACCCCATTCACCAAAAATCCATTCGCGCACATGCTGTTCCTTTCTGAGGAGTGGGGTCTCCTCATATCAAACCCCCACACTGGCGGAAATGAACCATTGTCATCCTATGGGATAGACAGCCAGAAGATTTCACATTATTGAGTCTTTATATCTTGCCAGTTAGACAATAGAAGGGTCAAGGGGGAACCATTGTTGGGCTGCGCTGAGGATATCAGTTGGCCTTAATCCGGCCCTGTGTACCTTTATTGTTGCTGTATAAAGTGCAGGACACCGTTGGTGTGTTTTTACTTCAACCATTGGGTCTGCAGACTTTCGTGTTTCACTCTTGAACTAATTGATTTTGAAATTAAAAGGATCCCTTTGTAAACAAACCGATGTCTACAGAGCTCAAGGTACTGGCTCAGAGCAAGGACAACACACATAAGGAACAGATTGCAAACTGACATGATCGTGAGACGTTCTCACATGCATCAGGCCAAAGGCAAGAGAACAGTTATGTTAATTGGCCGACATCAAACCAGACAGCAGACATCCTCAGCTAAGTTATTTATTCATTATTTGTAACAGTGATCAAGGAAAGTTCCAGAACAGACTTATTTTGTCCTTTAGCACTTCAAACGTGATCAAAGAAGTATTTATTCTATTAATAATTAGGATATTTGTGTAGCCAGAGAGTCAGGCAGGGTTGCAGGGCTGCCGGAATCACCGGAGCGCCGGTCCAGCACCTCATCGGGCCCACTCAGGGTGAGGGCAGCGGCGGCAGCGTGCCACCCCCACCTCCCCTGAGCGCTATTCTGGACATACCCGCTTCTTCCATGGCTGGTCATCCTACAATTCGCTCTCAATTATACAACTTCTCGTACAACATGGCGGCCATCAAGCCCAGGTCTTGCGAGACCTCCTTGTCACCGTTTCTGGTGAGATCTGGTACCTAAAAACATTAGCTGGAGTCAGCCCCCTCACAACACTCATTTTGGGTTCTCTGTCTTCAGAAGCTTTTGGACCATCCGTGGGACCATTCTTCGCAATATTTAGTCTTGTTGGTGTTCCCATTGCAAATGTAATTCAAAGAAATTGTTTGAGCAAAATCTTGAAACAAACAATGTTATTGTAATTGTACTGAGGCATTTGCTGTTATCTGTCATCCTGAAAGTATAAAAACTTCATACGGTGTGAGTTCAGGGATTCCGAGAGAACGTCTACTGGTCCTGTTGAATTCAGACCGTTTGCATTTCCCATGGTCTGTGGCTCTGTCACGGTCAGAACCATGACACGCTCGACAGCCTTACCAACTACTTCGCAATCACTTTCTGGTGATGGGGAGTAGATGCATTTGAGATTTGCTTTTTAGATTTAGACATACAGGCTGTTTCGGCCCACGAGTCCGTGCTGCCCAATTTATACCCATATTTCAAATGGTGGGAGGAAACCGGAGCCCCCAGGGAAAGCCCATGCAGACAAAGGGAGAACATAAAAACTCCATACAAACTCAAACCCCAGTCCTGATTGCTTGCATTGTAAAGGCTTTGCTACATCAACCGTGTCACCCTCAGTTGGACAGCCTGCTTTTTGTGAATAGGGAACACCAGGGCAATTTCTTAATTGACAGTTGTACAGGAAGTACCTTAACGGGAAGGCTCTCACTGCCAGCCAGGTCAAGTCATGGCAATGAGGCATTCTACCAGATGGTCTGCTCCAGGAACCCACCCCGTCGAGTCCCCATCTCTCAGTGCCTGATGGGCTTGTGGTCAAAGGTGTTTGTCTTTTCCACAAAGGATAGGTGGTGTGGCAAAGTCCAGCTGACTGGGCCACTGCGTGGAAATGGGGCCAGGCCCATCTTTCGCAACACTTGGGCCAGGTAGATCCTCAGCACATAGTGGCAGCTGGTGGCCCGGTCAGACCAGTTACTGAAGAGCCTTGCCTCAGTCTTGTTCCGGTTTACCCTAGCGCCTGATGCTGATCAATCTGCAGGCTGATCGTGCGTCTGAACAGCAATGTCATCCATGTACAGGGAGGCCTTGACCTGAGTGCCTCCACTGCCGGGTAATATCACTCCTCTTATGCCCTCGTTCTTCCTGATGGATTCAGCAAAGCCCTCTATGCAGTCCACAAACAGAACTGGAGAGAGCAAGCAGCATTGCCTAGTTCCAGACTTGATGGGGAAGCTCTCTGTAGGCACCTCATTTATTTGGACTTGTGACAGAATATAGATATGTTTTTGGGAAATATATTGGGGCAGGTTTGAGTGTAGGTCACATACAAACACTTTGAAACAGATTTTATTTAAAATACTGGAGCTCTGCTCATGCGTGACATGTCGGGGCCAACAACCTTTCCAAAAGCTTTGGAGAGTGCCCGAGAAACTCCAGACGATAACCTCTTTCTTTCAGGTCACCACAGAGTTCCTTTTTGTTTCTCTAATTTCAAGTGAAACATTAGGCGGCCAGTCCTCTCCTCTTGCATGAACCACAAGGGCTTTGACCAGGCTGAACTAAGCACTCACAACCCATCTTCCAAATGGGGTTTTCCACAAGCTTTCCAGCTTGTCCTGTTCTAGTCCCAGCTACTGCTGCTAAACTGTAGGACTGCAGAACTGATCTCTGTGTGTGTGTCTCTCTCTCTCCCCTGTTTGACTCTCTCTGCTTGCAAAACCACACAACCCTCTTAGAACAGCTCCAGGCAGCCTGCGGCTCTGACAAGTTCTTTCATCTGTTGCCTTTTTGTAAACAACAATCTATTCATGAAGTCTCTTGGACACTCTCCAATACCAGGGCGCTGTGGGGATGGACTGCAGTCTAGGGTCCCCACCCACCAACGGGCATTGAGGGACTGAGATTGAAGGTGGAAGGCCTTCAAACAGCAGAGGGGGTAGAAGCAACAAGGTGCTACAGGGGTGGTAATGGGGTAAATAGGACTGAATGTAACAAGGCACAGTGTCGGGAATGTATGGATGTGCAAGTAAGGGTGGGAACAGACTCTGAACGCTTTTCCTTTTGTCAATAATTTATTGTGAATAAAGTCTATTTTTGGTTAAAATATCTTAATTATTGGGTAGATGCCAGTAAACACACTGGAACAAATTTAACAAGAGTTTAAACTGGGGCTGGAGTTCAGCTTTTCAGTGCAATTGAGCTGGAGGTGGGCCTCGTAGCCTTTGAGAGATTGAATGCTGATTACATCGTTTAATCAGGCACAAGACACAGAGATGGAAATCTAAACATTGAGTTCGACCACCGATCTTTAGCCTGTAGGTTTAACAAACAAACAGCGCTCTGGAAAACGGCCTTTTCAACAGATCTCTAACGTCGCCTTCTTTACTTAAATCACCCATGGGCAAGAGGATTGAAAGGCCGACCGGGAATGTTTCTCGTCGTCTGGCGCTAATTGATGCTCATTTTGAATGTCAGATTGAAGGATTTAAATTGCACTGCTGAAACATGAATCGAGCGCATTTAAAATCGAGGGGCGGGGAAGAAAAGGCCAGCTAATGTGCTGAGACCGGCAAGAATGATTAGCCAACCAGGACAGGTGGTGTCAGAACCGTTGTGGGAAATGATTGAACTTGCACGGTTCATGCTTGTCCAAACAAAAGAAATACCGTCCACTCTTTTGACACCACAGAGTTCTATCCATGGTGCCAAGGAAGAAATGGGTTTGAAGAATTAAAATTATATTCCGAATTTTGGTTTGAGATCAGTCACTGCTGCCCTACATTAGTTTGCTCAGTTCCTGAACCCATGACCTTCTGACTCAGTCACAGCTGATCCAAAACAGCAAACCTTCTCAGAACTGGCGTGGGAGGTGTGAATAGTATCATCAGATGGCTTGCACTTTGCGTGTCTCAGCGCAAAAACATTGATTGCAAATTGACTTGTCAACATGTCCAGCAAAGCTTTTTTTTAAAAAAAGTTACAGGTTCAGGTCTCCTGCAGAGAAGATTAAAGCAGCGGTTTGGCGACGGCCCTCTTCTCACTCTACTCAGTGTATGGGCCCCCATAACCAATATTTATGCTACGTGAGGTGCAAAGAAAGCCAGGCTTTTACTTAAATGTTGGCCCCCCTGGGGTGGGGGAGAGTGGGGGGGGTGGTGGAATAGGGCTCCTGTTGAGAATGGCTTGTCTACAACTCTCACAGACCACCTTAAGTAATCCCTGACTGATCACAGAGCACCTATGGCATCCTATCCCTGACCAACCACAGAGGACCTATGAGATCATAACCCTGACTAACCGCAGAGCACTATGGCATATATTTTTTTTACATATAAATAATGTTATTTTTTCCATCATCAATTTTCACACTTACCTTCCAGAGTGGCCGTTCACTCAGAACACCCTGTGTACGGACGTATTTGGATGAAGGTACTGACGTAGGCTGCACGTGGGTCGCCCGTCACGTCGTACCCATCGGCCCATTGTCGCGTGGACCACCTCCAGTTCAGTTTAGACTGCAGGCAGTCTGCAATAATGACCAAGGGGGCCGCAGGTAAAATTTCGGAACGGGAATGAGACATTCATTTCTGTTCTGATCTTTACACGCAGACTTCATTCTGTGAATTTGGGAATAATTTCCCAGAAGCTGCAGCTGTGTTTAAAAAAACAGCTGTGGTTAGTAAGGGATTACTTAAGGTGGTATGTGAGTGGGGGTAATAAAGGTTGAGGACCATTGCCTTTCACCTTTGTAACTCTCCTTCATGAAGACATTCATTACAACATTTTCTATCACCTGATGCTTATTTATGTTGAATTTGAAGAAGAATCTTTTGAATTATCATTAACAATTAATAAATGTAGCTTTAAAGTCAGGAACAGTCAGGCTCAGTGCCAAGAGGGGGCATCTGCGGGTATTATCCCTCCCAAGCAAGGTGCTGCATCTCCCCCCCTCCAAAGGTCTCGGCTGTCGCTCGCTGTCAGAGCCGCCCCCACCCACGTCACTAGCATGCAAGGAGCGTCACTAACGTCTAGCTTGATGCATGCTAGCAACTCTCAACCGCCCCCGGCCGCGTCAATGAAGCGATAAAAGCAGTGCTCTCATCTGCTATGTCAGAGGGATGGAGGATGTCAACGCTCATTGGCAGGTAGGTCCCAGCATCCACAGCCCCTCCCACATCCCCGCTGAGAGAATTTAAAAACTTTGCACTGTGCCCCCCTCTAACATTTGTTCTGGCGCCAACCCTGACAAGGAAATGCAATTGACACACTATAGATTTCTCTTTTGATAAGGGAAAAGATTATGCCTGAAGTAACTAAGAATCTATCAGTTCTATTTATTGTCTTTTTTTCAATGAAATAAGTACTCTTTTTAAGTACATTGTTATGGGCCCAGAGGACTCCAAAATCCAGCAGCAATAGAAATTCACCAAGATAAAAGTTGCTTTTAATTATCTTTAAACATGAAAACAGGATCAAACTTTAACTTAACCCCCTTCTAATTCTAAGCGCACGTGTATGTAATGTGTGTGTAAGTTCAGAAAAGTTCTTTGATTCACAGTCCAATCTCACTTCTCAGTCCTCCAAGTTCACTGGTTGCAGGCAAGTCTTATACTGTGCACAGAATTTAACATGTATGAAGTTCACCAGGCTTTGGTGCTTGAAAGGTAAATGGTTACCGTTCTGGAAGGTTCTTGTTGGTTTTCAGAGAGATCGCTGGACGCAAACTGATTCCTTCCGATCAGCCACGTCAGTCTCTTGCCAAAGAAACTTGCCCCATCAGGGTTTTCCAGGTGAATACCCCTTTCTTTCAGGTCACTACAGAGTTCCTTTTCTGTTTCCCTTATTTCAAGTGAAACATTAGACAGCCAGTCCTCTCCTCTTGTATGGACCACAAGGGCTTTAAACAGCCTTAACTAAGAACTCACAACCTGTCTTCAAAATGGGGTTTTTCCCACAAGCTTGTCAGCTTGTCCTGTTCCAGTCCAAGCTGGTGCTGCTGAACTGTAGAACTGAATTCTCTCTCTCTCTCTCTCTCTCTCTCTCTCTCTCTCTCTCTCAGAGAAAAGCCTGTTTGAGTCTCTCTGCTTGCAAAACCAAATGACCTTCTTAGAACAGCAAACTGCATTCAGACAGACTGTGGCACCGACCCAATCTTCCGAGTCCGTTCATCTGTTGCTTTCCAAAACAATAATCCATTACTCCACACCATGTCCAATCAACACCTATGGCATAGGGATTGCTTAAGGTGGGATGCAAGTGGAAAAAAAAGTTTGAAAACCCCTGTTCTAATCGTCCCTCATTGACTTGTTATGTGCGCCGTTTCAGAACTCCAAAGGAAATGGGCCAATGACCATTTTTCTAAAGCCAAATATTTCAGTGACAATTGGGTCTGGAGCACTTACATCCCACCTTAAGCAATCCCTTACTAATCACAGAGCACCGATGGCTTAGGGATTACTTAAAGGGGGATTACTTAAAGGGGTTAGAGTGGAAAGAAAAAGGTTGAGAACCACTGCCTTACAGATTTGAACCTGATGCTGTTAACAACATTGCACCTAATTACTCTAACCATGAAGCAAAGAGACAACGTAAGAATGCTTTTAAAAGGAGACTATAACCATGCAATTCTGTTTTTTTTAATGGGTGGATGTGAGGAAAATAGTTTAAATTCTTCATTCCATTGGTAAGGGTTCATTGCAGCTGGAGTGGTGGGTTGATGCCGCAGCCTTCTGGTAACCTTTGCACCGTTTGGCACTTCATCAATGGGACGGTGTTGATAACACTACTTTGAACCATTGATGGCAGGCATGTGTTGAGGGAGCTGTAGCAAGCTTATCGCGGCAGGGAGTGACTTCAGCAGAACCTTGAAGAAGGCCACGGGTCCCAAACGTCAGTAATACCTCCTTTGGACGCTGCAAGACCAGCTGAGTTCATCCAGCGTTTCTGTGTCGTTTTTTTAACTATAAATCCTTCCTCACAATGAGAGGGTATGTCACAATGTAAAGTGATGGGAATGTCTGGACGTGACACTCGGGGTGAAAAGAGACTTTGAACAGTTTTCTATTTTATGTAAATAAAGTCTATTTATGGCAAAAAAAATTGCATGAAGATCCTAAGATTTCCTCCCTTAACATTTGAATCAAAGATTCCACTCATTCGCATTTAATAACAATTTGTTTCGCGACCACCCGGTTGGCAGCCATTTAAAAACCGTGACGTTTCAGGGAGCTGATTGCGCACATTTGAGTTGCATTGTTCCCCCCGCAGTTGTTCAACATGGTGCAGTGATTGTCAGTGGCATTCCCTGACTTTCATTTCTACAACTTTCCTAATTGTGTCTGGTTTTGAAACTGGTATTTGAAGACTTCAAGGGCAGATTCTTCTAAACAGCAACCACATTTACGTAACTGACTAATCTGTCGGGCCTGGGCCCTGTGTGATACGTTTTTGGGAGATAAATTGGGGGAAGGGTTCGTTAGAGGAGGTCACATACAAACACTTTAAAACAGATCTTATTTGAAATACTGGAGCTCCGCCCCATGCTAGACGTATCGGCGCCACAGCATTTGCAAGAGCTTTGGAGAGTGCCCAAGAGACTTCACTAATGGATTGTTGTTTACAAAAGGCAACAGATGAAATATCTTGCTGGAGTCGCAGATTGTCTGGAGGTGTTCTAAGAGGGTCATGTGGTTTTGCAAGCAGAGAGAGAGAGAGAGTCAAACAGGCTTTCTCTCAGAGAGAGAGAGATAGAGAAAGAGAGAGACACACACACAGATCACTAGTACAGTGTAACAGCCAGTAGAAGCAGCTGGGACTGGAACAAGACAAGCTGGCAAGCCTGTGGAAAGCCCCATTTGGAAGACAGTCTAGTCAAAACCCTTGTGGTTCATGCAAGAGAAGACTGGCTGTCTAGTGTTTCACTTGGAATAAGGGAAACAAAAAGGAACTCTGTGGTGACCTGAAAGAAAGAGGTTCTCATCTGGAGAACCCTGAAGGGTCAGGTTTCGTCAGCAAGACACTGAAGTGGCTGATGGAAGTACATCAGTTGTGGTTGTTCTGGACCAACAAATTTCTCTCTCTGAAAACTGACAAGAACCTTCCTGAGCGGTAACCACTTACCTACCAAACACCAAAGCCTGGTGAACTTTATACATGTTAAATTCTGTGCACAGTATAAGAATTGCCTGATATCGGTGATCTTGGAGGAATGAGAAGTGAGATTGGACTGTGAATCAAATAACTTTTCTGAACTTACACATATATTACATACACCTGCGCTTAGAATTAGAAGGGGCTTAAGTTAGGTTAATTAAGTCAATAGTGATAAGTTAAAGTGTAATTCTGTTTTCATGTTTAAAGATAATTAAAAACAACTTTTGTTTAAGTAACCATTTGTCTTGATGAATATCTATTGCTGCTGTGCTTTGGGGTCCTCTGGGCTCGTAACACAGTGAAATTCCTGGGTGTCAACATCCCTGTGGATCTGACCTGGAGCCTCCATGTCGATACAATCTCAAAGAAGGCTCGCCAGTGGCTATACTTTGTGAGATATTTGAGGAGGTTTGCTAGGTCACCAAAGACTTGAAAACTTCTACAGGTGTACCATGGAGAGCCTTCTGTCTGGTGACAGAGGTGCCAATAGTCAGGACAAGAAAAAAAAAACTCCAGAGGGCTGTTAACTCGGCCTGCGAAATCGCGGCCACCAGTCTTCACTCCGTCAAGAACATCTACAAGAGGCGGTGCCTTAAGAAAGCAGCCTCGATCCTCAAGGAGTCTCACCACCCACGCCATGGCCTCTGCCATCAGGCGGGAAATACAGGAGCCTGAAGACGAGCACTCCGCGGCACGAGGACAGCTTCTTCCCCGCTCACTGAACGATCGATGACTTAACTTTGACTTTTCATGCACAACGGTATTTTTCTTTTTCTTTTTGGTAAAGTGGCTTATATAAATTCTCCACTGAGACGCTGCTGCCAAGCAACAAATTTTGTGACTTGACAATGACAATGTGAGAAACAGAGGTGCCTTCACAGATTTCGCTCGAGACAAAAATTGAGAACAAAGAACATTTATTGCACAACGGTGAAAAGTTGGGTGCTTCCCCTTACCCTGGGAATACACACACACACACTGGGGCTCACCCAACTTTTATACAGGTCATTTCAGTGTAGAGGTACCCTCGCCCCCTTAACATTCTTCTGCCTCCTGGATTGGTTTGGCATTTGGTAATTCAGTCTGCCTACCTGCAGTTTCTGTAAACTTGAAAGACCATGGGGTATTGTTAGGTCTGTTTTGTTCATGAATGAGTGAGACAAACACCAGGCTGAGTCGAAATCAGGGTTCTTTGTTCTTTATTACCGGATTGTAACACTTGCAACTAACAATGTTAGTCGGAGAATGCATTCTGCCGTTATCAGCAAAATGGTGATTTTTTTATACCCTTGGATACGTGCTTAGAACATCATCATATCATTACTTGTCCAATGACTAAAACTGTTGCTATCCTTTCCCTGCTAGCTTCCTGCCTCTCAATCCATCAATGTCTCTCTTATCTTGTAAGTACAAGGATGCATTCACATCTTGTTACAGCCCTGCACAGGGTAACTCCTTACACATTCCCATCTCATGATGTTTTACCTTACAATATCCAGTCTGGGTCCCATCATGTCATTGTCCTCATCATGAATCTGCCTTTGTCCTTATTCACACATCTCAACCCCCAGGACTTACTAATTCTATATCAGAACTTGCTAATTCTTTCTATCACTATAAGACCCTTATTCTATTATACTTGCGAAACCCTTCCTCACACTCTTATCAGAATTCATCCCTAACTCAGAACTTCCTTAACTTCCTCCAGTCTAGTTTAATATTCCTTATTTCATTCATACTAGCTTTACTTCCTATATTCTATTATCTCTCACAATAGCAACTTCAGAGACCTTTACAGCACGAAATGTTTGGCACGACTTTGAGTATCTTCCAAATTGTATTGACTGAAACTTGCTTACTCAAGGATATTCAAACTGCATTCATTCAAGGGCACCGTGAACAACAGTTCTATTTCTATCATGCTTTTAATGTTGTTAATAAAACATCTCAATGAACTTTAACAGGACTATGGTTAAAATGAGTGAAATACGAAAGACTGCACACGTTTGTGAATGTAGAGAGAACAGAGAAATGCTGAAGGATTGAACCCGTTCTCTGCTATATCGCCTGTTGTCAACAGCACTTTCCCCACAAAAAATTTACTGGTCCTCGCAACCCCAGACAATCATTTTTTCCAAACCAAACAAAATTACACTTCAGGTGTGCGGTGACGCAACCACTTCACTGGCAGACTGCAGGGGGGCCACCACTGTACCTGCAGGTCGGCAACCTGGGCCCCACCTGGCCGGCTGTCAATCACTCGAGCCGGCCCTTTCGGGGACAGTCGGACACGTGGCGCCGGCAAGAAACCGAGACCTGGTGTGTACAAGCTCAAGCTAATTAAAGCCCACTGTACAGTGTGTGGTCTTTGCGTCAGAATTATTCGCTCAGTACCGCTTACGAGCTGAGAATTTCTTATTGAAGTAGGGCCCAGGCCTACTTCTGACCGGCTGAATTCCTCCAGGCATTCACTACAATCACAGCATCTGCAGTTCTGTGTTTCACTCCCTGGGAGATTATAAAAAACAACTGGAGCCCTACAACCAAAGCTGTTTTTTTGGCCAAAATACAAAATTGTAACATAATGATTGTTTCCAAACATTTTTAACATGATGATAAGTGTCTTAAACTTGGTTTCAATTATCCTATCTCAAGAAAGCCAGAATATTTCTTATCCTAGTGAAACATGCAAGTCTACAGATGCTTAGATTGCAGAGAAAATGCCACAAAAATGCTGGAGGAGCTTGACGGGTCTCGCAGCATCCATGGGAGGTAAACCAACATTTCGGGCCTGAGCCCTGTCTTTATGGGTAAAAAGCAGACAGGCACCTGATTTAAAAGGCTGGGGAAAAGGAAGGAAAGGCCAGGGGGAGGAGCACAGACAAAAGGCGATAATAGTATCCGAAATTCAAGCAACCAGCAAAATAATCAAGGGAAATAAATTTAAAATTTAAATAAATACAAATAAA
This sequence comes from Narcine bancroftii, assembly GCF_036971445.1. NCBI lineage: Eukaryota > Metazoa > Chordata > Chondrichthyes > Torpediniformes > Narcinidae > Narcine > Narcine bancroftii. The sequence continues at coordinate 16,092,376 of NC_091479.1, read as the reverse complement.
ACAATTGGTAAAAAAAAATGTATGTTTAAAATTGCAAAAGTAAATGTTTTCTGAGGTAACACCTAAACCTTTGGTGAGGATGGGAGCAAATATTCGGCCAGCAGAGCGCCTTGGTCGGGCTTTGCTCATGGCAGCTGTTTGAATAAAGTTGTGCTGGCATCGCCCAGGATGAAGAGCTGGTCGATGCCTCTCGCCTTTGGGGCGACTCTCTTAAAGTGTCTCCTTATCCCTGCTTTGTAAGTGTCGCCCCGGTCAGAGGCTTTATCTTTAAACTTGGGGGAGGGGGGTTAGTTATCTATAATGTTATTGTTCATCTTTTGAGCGGCTCCGTGGAGGGGGAGGAACCTGCAGATGCAACGACGGTTAAATGTTTTCAAAGAATGTGACTGAAAATAAAGTAAAATGTTGTAAGTTTGCAGGCCTTTTGTAAAAGTGAAGTGGAGTAAAGCGAACTTTTGAAAAGCAGGCGATACCTGTAATAGGTAAGAATGCGTATGTTTAAAATTGTAAATGTTCTCTGAAGTTACACACAAACCTTTGGTGAAGAATGGAGCAAAATATTCGGCCAGCGGAGCGCCTTGGCCGGGCTTTGCTCGTAGCAGCTGTTTAAATAGAGTTGTGCTTGAATAAACTGGCGTTGCCCAGGATGAAGAGCTGGTTGATGCCACTCGCTGTTGAAGTGACTCTCTTAAAGTGCCTCCCTATCCCTGCTCAGTAAGTGTCACCTGTTTTATCTGTCAACTTTGGGGGGGAGGGGGTGGGTGTTAATAATCTATTTATGTCTTTCAAATTATTTAATCAGTGGGGCATTGTAAGAATAAGTCTCCAAATGGAAAGTTCACTTATCCGACATCTTTCAATTCCCACAGGTGCCAAATACCTAACCCTCCACCTCTCTGCTCATGTACAAGATTGCAGCGACCTCTAATGGCAAAGGGAGTGAATTAGCTGCTTAACAAGCAAGTACCCGAATGGCTCGAATTTTGTTTCCAACTCTTTCGTTGGACAATGCTACTGATCTGCAATGGTAACTTTGGAAGATATTACAGGTTTGATTTCTGTCTTAATTACATAAGAGCTCGGAGTTGATCATGACATCTCCTCGCTTCTCGGGAAGAAGCAACAGCGACTGCACTTCCTTAAAAAGTCCGAGTTGGGCAAGGCTACTGGCCACCATCCCGTCTACTTTCTACGCTACTCGTCGGCTTGGCCGTCCGCATCACAATGTGGTACTGGTACAATCAGATAAGAAATAAACTTGATCTTAGACTGGAGTCAGCCGGAGAAGTTTACGTTAAGGCCATCTGGTTGGAGGATGGCGACTCCGAAAATGAGGCGTCGACTTCAGTTTCCATTAGAAATCACCCTCCTCCCTCCTATTTTCTTCTCCATCTCCTTCTAGCTCTCTCTCTCTCGCCCCTTCCCCCTGTCTCCTTTTAGCTCTCTCTCTCCCCATCTCCTTCTAGCTCTCTCTCTCTTCCCTTTCCCCTATCTCCTTCTAGCTCTCTCTCCTTTCCCTGTCTCCTCTCTCTCTCTCTCCTTTCCCCATCTCCTTCTAGCTCTCTCTCTCCCCTTTTCCCCTATCTCCTTCTAGCTCTCTCCCCTTTCCCTGTCTCCATCTAGCTCTCTCTGTTTTTTCCCCTCCCCCCTGTCTCCTTTCACAGAGCCAAAATCAGTTCTCACCTTTCCTCTTATCATATTCTTTTAACACCTTTTGTCTGTTGGTCTGGACTCCTCCCCTCCCATTCTCTCCCCACTCTTTAATTGAAGCACCTGCCTGCTTTTAGCTTTTCCAATGAAGATCGGTAATGTATCTTTTCCACCTATGGATGCTGCAAGGACGGCTGAGTTCCTCCAGCATTTCTGCGTTTTGACTACAATTCTGCAGACCTTTGCGGTTCTCTCCACCGAGTCCATGCCGACAGTGCACATCCCATCCGTTTCTCCTCTTATTTGCCATTATCTTCACAATTTGATCAATCTCCTACTTATCCACTGCTGTGTGAGGAGGAGACATGGATAAGGGTGCATATCACGGGTGGTCACGTATCCTCCCTTTCTGAAACTTATTCGGAAGACACCACCTGTCAATCAAGGTTGGACTCCGGCCACCCATTAGTGCACACCTTGCTATTGGCTTATTTAAATCAAATAGGGTCATTATTGGCTCGACGCCCAGATCAGAACTGTATAAAACATCTTTCTCTCTGCCTCAGACATTGCTCCACGCCAGGTCGTAACTATGGTCGTCGCTGGAAGTGTGCACTACACTGAAGCTGTAGTATTGCGATACATCAATACTTGCAAAGAGCCACACCCCCCTCCCCACATCGGTACAGGGAACCGTGTGTGAGTAAGAGTTCCTATTTGTAATGTGTGTACTCAAGCGTGTGAGCGTGTCGAGTACAGGTTCACTAGTGTCGGAGTCCAACCAGGGTCCGAGGTGAATGTCTACATCGTTGCTTAAGTGAATGTCTACATCGTTGCTTATCTCTTGGTGCCTGCCACATTGACCACCGCCAGTGGGCTGATCTCGCCTCAAACCGTTCATCTTGGCGCCTCACAGTTCGACGGGCAGCAACCTCCTTTGAAGAAGACCACAGAGCCCACCTCACTGACAAAAGACAAAGGAGGAAAAACCCAACACCCAACCCCAACCAACCAATTTTCCCTTGCAACCGCTGCAACTGTGTCTGCCTGTCCTGCATCGGACTTGTCAGCCACAAACGAGCCTGCAGCTGACGTGGACGTTACCCCTCGATAAATCTTCGTCCGCGAAGCCAAGTCAAAGAAGAAGAAGGCTTAAGTGAAATATTAACTGAGTCCCATTTAACGTTCTCTCCTGTTTGTCTCCCGTTGCATGTGATTCTAACACTTGTGGCCAGACTCGTCTCTCTGTGAAACCACTCTTCCCAACACAGCATCTCCCCCTTCAGCCACTTCCCTAAAATAAAAGCTAATTTACATCAGCGCCCAGCCCATGCTTGAGATGGGGGAGGAAACTGCATCAGTCTGGGCAGCCTTCAGAAAGCACCTTTGACTCCAGAATGATTCCCTTTTGAACAGCCTCCAGTGGAATTACATCCTTCCTTTAATAGACTGTCTTCTCATCTGGAATGCATTCTTTGCGGAATATTGGCTGCAAATTCTAAAATCACAACACTGGAGAAACTCAAAAGTGTACTTTAAAAAGCAAAGATAACCAACATTTTGGGCTTGAGCCCTTCATCAAGGTAAGAACAAAATGGTGGTGAGGGAGGGGTAGGGGAGGAGCACCGACCCACAGGCAGGAGGTGAAAGGTGGATAAGGGAAGCAGACATTCTGGGGGTGGGGGGGGAAACGACACGGGATGGCTCTGTGAATGGAGGGAAGGGGGTGAGAGTTGGAGGTAAAGAGATGGAGGGAGAATGGGGGCTGAGCTAGCAGAAACTTGAGAAGTTGGTGCTAATGCCGTCCAGTTGGAGAATACCCAGATGGAAAGTTAAGTGTTGCCACTCTAATTCACTTGTTTGAGGCCACGGACAGTAATGACAGCATAGGAATGGAACGCCCCATTCTCCCTCTCTTTACCATCCCTCTGTCTTCTTTGTTCCAGCTCCCCTTCCCTCACAGAGCCATTCCCCCTCCCCAGTTTGCTGCGGTGCCCCCCACGGCCTGTGGGAACGCGCACCTCCCCCCTGCCCCACCCTCCCCACCCACCATTTTGTTCAGGCTCCTGCCTACATTTTGCTCATACCTTTATGAAGGGCTCAGGCCTGAAATATTGGTGGTGCATCTGTACAAAGGACACTGCTCCATCTGCCGAGTTACTCCAGCTTTGTGTTTTTACTTCAATCAGACTTTTGTGTTTGACTTTTGGCTGCAAGTTCCGCTCGATTTCCAACATCCCATCCGTCCATGTGAAGCGCTGCCTCAGGAAGGCAGCCCACCTCATAAAGGGCACCCATCGACCTGGTCACAACCTCTTCTCATCACTACTTTCAGACAGAAGGCACAAAAGCTTGAAGACCAACACCTCTAGGTTCATCAATAGTTTCCAATGGCTATCGGGCTCGTGAACCTCCCCTAACTTTACTAAGATACCACAAAAAGGGGCCGATGTCCTGGCCGGCTGCATCACGTTGTGGGTTCGGTTGCTGCAGAGAAATGGATCAGAGGTCAATCCATAACAGCCATAGAGAGGATCACTGGGGTCTCCCTCCTCCCACCCCCCCCTACCATCGACGCGATCTACTGGGATTGTTGTCTGAAGAGGGTGCGCAAAAATCATGGAGGACCCCCACCGCCATCTTTCAGCTGCACCCGTCGGGGGAGTATCGGAGCCAGCACCACCAGGTTGAGGGGCAGCTTCTTCCCACAGGCAGCGAGAATGGTGTAGAGGTATTCATTCGGAATTTCGTAATGCTACAAGCTCTAAACAAAAAATGCATTACTTGCACATTGCAGGTCGGTGAGCGTAGAGGTAAGAGCAATGCCTTTACAGCGCCATTGATCGGGACCAGGGTTCGAATCCCGCACAGTCTATAAGGAGCTTATACGTTCTCTCCGTGGGTTTTCCCTGGAGGCTCCGGCTTCTTCCAACCATTCGAAAAGTACTGGGGAATGTAGGGTAATTGGGTGACATGGACTTGATGGCCGAAATGGCCTGTTACAGCGCTGTACATCTAAATTTTTAAAAAGTTGTGGAGAAACTCTGTTTCGTCGAGTCATTTTTGTACAGTCAGCTAATATAACTTGAACTTGATAGGTTTTTAATCCCATCTGGACATGTTCATGTCAAATTCAGAAATATTTTCAGGTTAAATTGTGTGTCATTGGTCTACCTTTTGGTCAAACTATTTTTGCTGTACAACTGTGACCCTCATAAGTTTTGAATCACATTTGCATTGGATTGAAGACCTTTACTTACGTGGCTAGATATCTTGCAGACTTTCCTGGCGTTGCTCTCTCTGGAAGGCATGGTCATTAATTCCAGTGACCCGGTTTAATCCTGTCCTCAGGTGCTGAGTGTGTGGAGGCTGCCCATTCTCCATGTGACAAGGTGGCTTTCCCCCTGGTGAGCTTCCCCAGGTGCTCACTGACCAGATGGGCTTCCCCAAGGTCCTTGGTGACCACCTAGACTTATCCCAGGTGGGCTTCCCCCTCACTGGTCACTGTCCCTGCGGGTCGTCTACTCCGCTTCTCCTTCTTGGATGGGGCGCGATCTTCCCGTCTTCTAGTGCCCTGCTCCAGTCCCTCTGCTTTCCTGGAGATTTGTGGCTGCTGCCGCCATCTTGGGCACAGGCGATCGGGGGATTCCAACCAAGACCACCGTCGGCTCCCTCCGCGGCCATTCAAACCCTGTGCTGAACCGAGGGCAGTCGACTGGACCTCACAGGAGAGCTGCATCTTCGCCAGTACAGCTGATCAGGCAGTGTCGCCATTATTTAGAGCAGAAGAAACAATCCAGCTTAATTTAGTCCTATATTCAGGTTAGCTTTGTCATTCAAGGCTTGGAAAGCCTCCTTCATGTCAACCGTGAGGTCAATCAAAGGCCAAACATCTTGCACTAAAGGGAAAGTTGGCTCCTGTTTAAAAAAGAAAACCAGCCTAATTTTATTTTCCTCATGTCATATTATTGATTTGGAAATGTACCAGAACTATTTTAAATGCAAAGATTTCTGTATCCCTTAATAATTTCCTCCTATTACAAAACTGTGGATCTGGCAGACACATTTTCCACAGAGCGTGTGAGATGTGGCCAAGGAACTGGATGCAGTTTGTTGGGTGGAGGAGAAATGGAAAGGCGTCAGATAGGACAGTTGAAATTGGCATCGTCAGTCTTGACGATTGTTTAAAGTTCCAAGTTATTGCCAAAGTACATCGCATACAACCCTGAGATTCTTGTTCCTGCGGGCGAGGCAGAATGTCTACTTATCGGTGACAGTTCACGGCACTCAAGTCAAAGATGAGAATACAAAAGAGAGAAATGTAAAGAAAGAAATGTGAACAAACTGACTGCAAGTACAGAAAAAAAATCTGTTGTCAATAAGGCGCAAATTAAGAGTCCTCAAATGAGTTTGTTGAGTCTGAAGGGTTGTGACCGTTTGTGATGCGGGTGCTGTGGAACCCCCACCTCTTTGCTGAGGGCTGCGGCAAGAACACAGCACATCCTGGGCAGTGTGGATCCGTGATGACCGCTGCTGCTCTCCGACTACAGTATTCCTCGTAGGTGCTCTCGATGGTGGGGGAGGGTTTGGCCTGCGATGCTCTAGGCTGAGTCCGCTACCTTTTGCGGGGCTTCCCGCTCAGGGGTATGGGTATCCCCACACCAGGCTGTGATGCAGCCGGTCAGCGCAGCTTTAACCACACATCTGTGGAGGTTTGCCGGGGGCTTCTGATGTCATTCCAAACCTCCGGAAACTCCTGAGGAAGTTGAGGAGCCAACTTACTTTCTTCACGATGCCATGAGTGTGTTGGGTCCAGGGAAGATCCTCCGAGACGGTGACTCCCAGGAATTTACATTTGCTCACCCTCTCCACCTCTGATGCCTCAATGGTCACTGGATCATACACCTCTGATTTTTCCCTCCTGAAGTCCACAATCACCTCCTTGGTTTTGGTGACATTGAGCATGAGTTTGTTGTTGGTGCACTGTTCAGCCAAGTCCATCCTGTATGCTGCCTTATCACCTCCTTTTTATACAACCCACATTCCTCTAAAAGATGACAAGCAAAACCCTCCCTACAGGGAATGAACATCGTCAGGGAACGCAGCCGTCGGAGAGCAGCAGCAATCATCAAGGATCCACACCACCCAGCACACCCTCTGTTCTTGATGCTGCCATCAGGAAAGAGGTATCGATGCCACAAGACTCGCACCGCCAGGTTCAGGAACAGCTGCTCCCCCTCCACCCTCAGATTCCTCAATGACAAAGTCAATCAGGGACTCATTTAAGGACTTTGCCCATTATTTTTATTACTGAATATTTACTTTTCTGTGTTTTTAGAGTCAGTTTGATGACGTCTTTTTTTTGCTTATGTTTCTTTCTTCTTGAATACAGTTTACAGCTACTGAGAATTAGAAATTCTGCCTGGCCCACAGGAAAAAGAATCTCAGAGATATATGATGTCATAAGTCCATAGAGGATAATCAGCCCATCAATTCTTCCCCACCATTTAACCATGAGCTGCTCCATTCTCCCACTTGGCCCCAATGTCCGGCCTTCTCCCCAAAACCTTCGATGCCATGGTTAACCAATTATCTATCAATCTCTCCTGTTTATATTCTGATAATAAATTTGAACTTTGCTTGCGATGTTTCCATTCAGAACTTAGAGTTGTTCTCTGAGGCAAAGCCTCTCTGATGCCACAACCATTCAGGATTATGCGGGATCTTTACTGATGCCAAACACACCAAGTTGCTTTCACAGGAGTGCAATAGGTCAGAGAGGATCAGTGGGGTCTCCCTCCTCCCCGTCGACATACACCTGGTGAGGACCCCTTCCACCCTGCACTCATTCAGCTGCTCCCGTCGGGGAAGAGGTACAGGAGGATCAGAGCCAGACTGAGGAACGGCTTCTTCCCACGGGCAGTGAGAATGCAGAACGGCCAAAGGAATGGCTCATACAAACCCTCGGTATCTCTACTTCTGCATTTATTTAACAATATTTCTTCTTCTTCTTTGGCTTGGCTTCGCGGACGAAGATTTATGGAGGGGGTAAATGTCCACGTCAGCTGCAGGCTCGTTTGTGGCTGACAAGTCCGATGTGGGACAGGCAGACACGGTTGCAGCGGTTGCAGGGGAAAATTGGTTGGTTGGGGTTGGGTGTTGGGTTTTTCCTCCTTTGCCTTTTGTCAGTGAGGTGGGCTCTGCGGTCTTCTTCAAAGGAGGTTGCTGCCCGCCGAACTGTGAGGCGCCAAGATGCACGGTTTGAGACGATATCAGCCCACTGGCGGTGGTCAATGTGGCAGGCACCAAGAGATTTCTTTAGGCAGTCCATTTTTATTTATATTTATATCTATTTAAATGTACAGCATCTATATCGCTTGTCTGAGTGTGTGTTATGTCTTGCTGTGTGTCTGCTTTTGCACTAAGCACGGGAGAGCATGGTTTCGTCAGGTTGTGCACTCGAATGAACTCGAGATGAGATTGAGCTAGATGTTAGATGTGGCACAGATATGATCTTTCTGGTCAAACTTGAATGAATGAGAGGGAAGGTGAAGAGGAATAGCAGGATGAATGCAATGTTGAGGAAGAAGAGCAGCTGAAGACAATGATGACCCTACTGTGGAGGGAGCGCAGGATTGTAGCGAGAAATCTGGGAGGATATTGCAGGAACAGGTGTATCCCTGGCACTCAATTGCGATCCGTTACAGCTACGTATCTCAAAATACAGTGTCATACCCCCTACCCACATCCTGACCCATTTATCTCCGAATCAAACTCTGGTCTGACTTCTACACTAAACCACAGGAAGACCCATCTATGACAAACGGCAGTGACCGCAAAAAAGTTACTAATCTCCATGTGGCTGACTGGTGTTGCTTCACATACCAACATTTGGTAAATAACACTGGACAACATTTACCCCCCCCCCCCCACTTTTCCCCCCTCCAAAGGATCTGCTTCCTGAAAAACAATTGGGGATTACAAGAGACAACTTCAAGCTAAACACAAAGATCATTTCAGATTTGCAGGAAGTTGGAGAAACATTAACTTTTATTGAATTTAGCATGTTTAATCGCATCAGGATGCTGAGCCAAGCTCTCAGGTTGACGGCACATGTTGCACAAGAGATGTGAGGGGCCCAGGGGTTTGTCCTGGTCCCCAGTTTTACAAATGAAGCCGAGCTCATGGGCTTTCTTAATAAGTGCGGTCTCGCTGCGTATTTGAGCCTTCAAAGTACATTCGCCACAAATGTAACAGAATGTATCACAGCTGTTGCAACATTGACCAGACATTTAATTTTCCTGAAGGCAATAAATGTTACTGTTTACAATTGAAGAGAAAAGATGGACAGAACTCTGGCAAGACTGTATGACAAATACTATAAATTTTAGATGCAGTTTATTTCAAAATAATTATTTACATCAATTATATTTAATACCGGAAAAATGGCACAAAATTTAATTGGATTTATCAGATAAATGTTTTAGATGTGGTGAAAAAAAAGGAACCTTTTTGCACCCTACTTGGTCACGTTCCAAAACTTTTTCTTTCCACCCACATACCACCTTACGCAATCCCTTACTAATCACAGAGCACCAATCTTCTTTGGCTTGGCTTCGCGGACGAAGATTTATGGAGGGGGTAAAAAGTCCACGTCAGCTGCAGGCTCGTTTGTGGCTGACCAGTCCGATGCGGGACAGGCAGACACGATTGCAGCGGTTGCAAGGGAAAATTGGTTGGTTGGGGTTGGGTGTTGGGTTTTTCCTCCTTTGCCTTTTGTCAGTGAGGTGGGCTCTGCGGTCTTCTTCAAATGAGGCTGCTGCCCGCCAAACTGTGAGGCGCCAAGATGCACGGTTTGAGGCGTTATCAGCCCACTGGCGGTGGTCAATGTGGCAGGCACCAAGAGATTTCTTTAGGCAGTCCTTGTACCTTTTCTTTGGTGCACCTCTGTCACGGTGGCCAGTGGAGAGCTCGCCATATAATACGATCTTGGGAAGGCGATGGTCCTCCATTCTGGAGATGTGACCCATCCAGCGCAGCTGGATCTTCAGCAGCGTGGACTCGATGCTGTCGACCTCTGCCATCTCGAGTACCTCGACGTTAGGGGTGTGAGCGCTCCAATGGATGTTGAGGATGGAGCGGAGACAACGCTGGTGGAAGCGTTCTAGGAGCCGTAGGTGGTGCCGGTAGAGGACCCATGATTCGGAGCCGAACAGGAGTGTGGGTATGACAACGGCTCTGTATACGCTTATCTTTGTGAGGTTTTTCAGTTGGTTGTTTTTCCAGACACCAATGGCGTAGCGAATACTTACAGTGGGATGTGAGTGAAAGGAAAAAGGTTGAGAACCACTGATGTAATCACTGTAACTTTTAAATTTAATTAAGTGTTGACCCTGTACATTTATAGATGAAAACATGGATGAAAATTTTGAATAAAACTTTTAAAATAATAAATTCACTATGCTATTGCTGAAGAACATGTGTATCAACATGCATTCAACTTATAACAATGTAATGCACAGCATCTGTACATGTGAGCTGCTTTTTATAGCCTGACTGCATCTACCTTGATTAAGCATGCCCAGGCCTAATAGCAACATTTGCATCGCATCTGTACTGAGTGCATGCCAAAGCAGCTTTCTTTGTGGGCAACATACCAATAGTCTTAAAATATGACAGGAAATCGCAAAAAAAAGAGGTTATATCTAAAAAACGGTACGCAAGAGAAAATATTTAAGGTGATTTTCATGTTCAGCATCCCAAAATCCATAAAACACACCCAAGAGTGTTCAGGAAGCAAAACCTTTGTTGTCCAGTATAATCTTCCAACAATGTTATTTACCGTATTCATCTTAGAGAAATCCTCAATGTGCTTACAATATAGTAAAAATACAATGCTGGAGAAACTCAGCAGATCAGTGTATTTTACATAGCATGGATAAAGGTATATAACCAATATTTTGGGCTTGAGTCCTTCGTCAATGTACCTTCATACCTCGGTGAAGGGCTCCAGCCTGAAATGTTGCTTATATATCTTTATAGTTGCTATATAAAGTACTCTGTTTTACCTGCTGAGTTTCCACAGCCTTGTGTTTTTACTTCAACTACTGTGTCTGTAGACCTTTGTGTTTTATTTTAGATCACCACAGCACAGGATCAAACCCTTAGGCCCACGAGATCTCAGATTTATTGTCAGAGAACATAAATGACATCACATACAACCCTGAGGTTCTTTTTCTTGTGGGCAAGGCTGACTTACAAAACAAAACTGTACTCAGTGTACACTGTAACAATATTAATATTTGGGGAGAATTTATAAGATTTAGAGTAGGTCACATACATAAATACATTTTAAAATAGATCTTATTTGAAAGACTGAAGAATTCACATTGCAAGATCTCTGGAGAATGTAAGCACCTTTGACAAGTAGGTGTTAATATCAATATAACTGATGTCATAAAATGCTTGACATTTGTCTTGCTGGAGTCATGCTGTCTATCAGTACCCTTTCTGCAAAGTGTTCACGGAAAGGTCAATTCTGGATTGTTTACCAAAGATAACGACTTGAGGAGAAGAAAGAACTCCTGTTGTTTGCTGGAGAAGGTGGGGGGTTTTGCGAGACATGAGTCATGCTCTCTTCGGAGTTTCAGTTGGAAAAGAGAGAGAGTTGATTTAACAGCTCAGTCAGTCAGTCAGTGTGTGGGACACTGACAAGTAACTGAAAAGTGCAATCCAGGGAAAACTGTTTGAAACTGATGAAAGCAAGTTCCAGATCAGTAGATGGCTGGAAGTGCTATCTGTCTAATGTTTCATTAAGGCATAAGTGAAACAAAAAGGAACTCTGTGGTGACCTGAAAGAAAGAGGTTATCATCTGGAGAACCCTGAGGGGGCAAGTTTCAACAGCAAGACACAGAAGTGACTGGGTGTCCATTATACAACAAATCTCTCTCTGCAAACCCTACAAGAACCTTCTTGAGTGGTAAACATTTACCTTTCAAGCACCAAGCCTGGTGAACTTTATACATGTTAAATTCTGTGCACAGTATGGTGATTGTCTGCAACCAGAGAACTTGAAAGAAGGAGATGTGAGATTGAACTGTGAACCAAATAACTCTTCTTGAATTTACACACACATTACATACATGTGCACTTAGAATTAGAAGGGGGTAATTTGGGTTAGGATAGAGTATTATATAAGAATAGAGTTAAGTTAAAGTTTGATTCTATTTTCATGTTTGAAGTTGATTAAAAATAACTTTTGTTTTGAAAGCCACTTGTCTTGGTGAATGTCTATTGCTGCTGGGTTTTGGGGTCCTTCGGGCTCGTAACAACACATGTAAGTGGATGAAGAAATGTAAAACTGACTGCAATACAGAGAGAAAAACAATCAATTATGTACAAAAGTACGGATTTTGTTGTTGAGGAGTCTGATGGTTGAGGAATATAGAACACTACAGCACAGAATAGGCCCTTCGGCCTGCAATGTAATGCCAACCCATACTTTGCTTAACATACTAAACCCTTCCAACCCTGTAACTTCTATTTTTCTTCTATCCATGTGCCTAAGAATCTCCTAAATGTCCTTAATATTTCAGCCTTCACCACCATCCCTGGCAAGGCATTCCAGGCATCCACAACTCCCCACTGTATTTAAAAAAAAACCCTGTTGTCTCCCCTAAACTTCCCTCCCTTCACTTTGTACATATGTCCTCTGGTGTTTGCTGATCCTGCCCTGGGAAAAAGGTGCTCCTAATTTTGTAGAACTCTATCAAGTGTCCTCTCATCCTTCTATGCTCCAAAGAGAAAAGTCCCAGCCTCACAAGACTCATTTTCCAATCCAGCTAACCTCCTGGTAAATCTCCTCTGCACAGCTCACACATCCATCCAATGATGAGGTGTCCAGAACTGAACACAATACTCCAAGTGTGGTCTCACCAAGGATTTGCACAGTTGCCACATGACCTCTTGACTCTCGAACTCAATCCCCCCTATTAATGAAGCCCAACATTCCATGGGCCTTCTTAACCTGTGCGGCAAACTTGAGGCATGCATGGATTTGAACCCCAAGGTCCCTCTGTTCATCCACACTCTTAAGTAACTGACCATTTGGTTTGTCCTTCCAAAATGCATCACCTCACACTTACCTGGATTGAACTCCATCTGGCACTTTTCTGGCCAACTCGACATCCTATCTATATCTTTTTTGTAACCTACGACAACCTTTTGCACCATCCACAACTCCTCCAATCTTCATATCATTCACAAACCTACTGACCCATCCTTCCGCTTCTTCATCTGGGTCATTTAAAAGACTATAAAGATCAGGGGGCCCAGAACAGAGATGTGAGTCTTGTGGGCCCTACACCTCTTCCCCGATGGCAGCAGTGAAAACAGAGCGTGTGCTGGGTGACGTGGATCCTTGATGATTGCTGCTGCTCTCTGAAAGCAGCGTTCCCTGTCGATATTCTCAATGGCAGGGAGGGTTTTGCCTGTGATGTCCTGGGCTGTATCCACTAACTTTTGAAGGGTCTTACACTCAGACCAGACCATGATTGCAGCCCGTCAGCTCACTGCAATCAGCACGGTGCCAAATTAAACAAAATCTCTGCTGGCTACAGGTGATCCACATCGTCCTACTCCAGAGACAGTGTCACAACAAATCTAATCGGGGAGTGGGGTGGGGGGGTGCACAAACTGCCGGGGGTTGGGACAACCTTTTACCATGAGAGTCAGTGGTTGAATGGCGGGCCTCACTGGATTTTCAACAGCGTTGAACTGAGGGGTGGGGGAGCAGTGGCGGCAATGTCAGACTTGGGGAGGAGGGGTTGGCAGCATCAGACTGGGGGGAGGGGGATTGGGTGGCAGCAGTATCGGACCGGTGTGGGGGGGGGTGGCCGCGTTGGACTGGGTGGGTGGGGGGGGAGACACAATAGCTCCCCCATGATGCTGACCCTTCATTCCCTCCATCTCCAGAGTCTACCCAGAAGCGTCTTAAACCCTACTATTGGGTGTGTGCCCACCACTACTCCTGGCAGCCTGCTCCAAGCACTGACCACTGGGTGTCTTAAATCTGTCGGCTTCTTACCTCAGATCCATGCCCTCCAATGGTTGATGGTTTTATCCTGGGAGAACGATTCTGACTGTCTCCCCAATGTCTCAAATTTTAAAATCTTCCTCTAAATACAAAAGAAATGCCCCACCTGGTCTTACTCTCTGCTGAAGTTTCTAAACTGAGACGTAGTGCACGGAATCCATTAAAATAGCAGGCGCCCCTTTTACTGGTTGCATCACTGATCTGGAGGTGCTGGTGCACAGGATGGGAAAAGACTCCATAGAGTCAGCCGGCAACTTCACTGGCACCATGCTTCGTTCCATTAAGGGCATCTACAAGAGGCGGTGTCTCAAGAAAGCAGCCTATACCCTCAAAGACCCCCACACCCAGTTCATGCCCTCTTCACAGTGCTACCATCAGGAAGGAGGTACGGGAGTCTGAAGACGAGCACCCAGCGGAACAATCTTCCCCTCCGCCATCAGGAGCCTGAAGATGAACACCTGGCGGAACAATCTTCCCCTCCGCCATCAGGAAGGAAGGACGGGAGCCTGGACAAGCACCCAGCAGAACAGTCTTCCCCTCCACCATCAGGAAGGAGGTACATGAGCCTGGACGAGCACCCAGCGGAACAATCTTCCCCTCCGCCATCAGGAAGGAGGTACAGGAGCCTGAAAACGAGCACCTAAGGGTACAAAACCAGCTTCTTCCCCTCCCCTTCTGAATGGATAATGAACCACAGACATTCCTCTCTTTTTCTCAGTTTTTAAATGTAATTTATTGCCATTTTTTTGCCCTGTAATGCAACAAAATTTGTGACAAATGTTCATGACAATAAATTCTGATTCCATCCGGTAAACTGTCACAAAGGGAGAAACTAGTGCATTTACCAATTTGGCTCTGTGTAATAGTACTCGAGTCAACGTTTTCTGATGCACATTGAGGCAGAACGTGCCACACAGACACCAGAGCTGTGAACTTAACAAGCTATTATTCAGACCAAACAGGTGAGGATGTGGTTTTAAAAAAAAATCTTTGAACTCAAAACTACCTTTTGGTTTCTCACCTTTTATGACAACCGGAGGTGATAGTTATAATGACGTCTCTGCCATTGCTCCGTGACCTACTGAAAAGTGCTGAAGAAACTCAACAGATCACGCAGCAAAGATCCATAACGTTTCGGGCGCGAGGCCTTCATCAAGGTCTGAGCAAAAAGCAGGCAGGCGTCTGAATTAAAAGGTGGTGGTGGGGGGTGGAGGAGGAAGGGGTAGGACAGGAGCAGAGGCCAACAAAGTGGATGTGGGCGGGAGGGCAGGAGAGAGAGAAGAGCTGAGAAGGGGAGGGGGGTAGCTCTGAAGGGGGTGGGGAGGAAAGGAGACAGAGGGATGGGGAAAGAGAGTCAAAACACAGAAATGTTGGAGGAACTCAGCCATCCTTGCAGTGCCCATAGGAGGTGGAGATATATTCCCAACGTTTCGGGCCTGAACCCGATCCCAAGGGAAAGGGAGACAGGGGAGGGGCCTAACAGAAACTGGAAAAGTCGATGTTAATGCCATCTGGTTGAAGAGTATCCAGACGGAATATTAGACATTGTTCCTCTGACTTGCAGTGCACGAGGCCATAGACAGACACGTCCCCTTGGCAACGGTGTCCAGAAACAAAATGGGTGGCCACCGGGAGTTCCCCGCTGTGTCAGCGGACGTCACTAACGTGCTCCACGAAGCAGTCTGAGTCCAGTCTCTCCAAAGGAGAAGAGGCCACAACGGGAGCACCGGGATGCAGTAGACAACCCCCGCAGGTTCACAAGTGTCGCTTCCTTTGGAAGGACTGCTTTGGGTGCCGAATGGTGGTGAGGGAGGTGATGTTCCTGGCTTAGATCCAGAAACATCTCAGAGGCACAATTTGTTTGCTTTAATAGCAAACCCATCATTAACCCATGGATGGGCCCCACCTGGGGCCCTACACTTTAGTCTCTAAATAACAGTGAAGGTTGGCATTTTAGTGACATGGGAGGGCAGCAGGCAAAAAAGAGATACTCTGCCACATTTGTTCAGGAAACACTGAACAAAGAGTACCACATATATCACGTACCTTTTTTGAGATGTAACCTATTTTTATGATTTCCTGTCATATTTCACCGAGATATTGCGACTGTGGAAAAGCGGCATCAGGGCAACTGGAATCCATCAACGCCGGCCGACTATTGTTGGCACTGACATGAGAGGCATCAGATGCTGAGTACAAACGAAAATCAGCGGCAAAACATTTTTAGGACACTTGAGCTCACGCAATGTGTCAGCGCCATTACGTGATTAAACACGCTAAATTCAATAAAAGTTAATTTAATATTTCTCCAACTTCCTAACATGAAATTATCTTTGAGTTCAGCTTGAAATTGCTTCTCATATTCCCTATGTTTTTTTAAAGAAGAAAACTGTTGTTCAGTAAAATCAGGGAAGCAATGAGCGACATTAATGAAAATAAATTTTATTTTTAATATTTTATACAAATCAGCTTGGATCCAAATCCCTTGGAAACATTTGATTCCTTTTATTCAGACGGAAGCAACAGTCATTGAGTAAATGATTTTAATAATCCTCTGTGGGAAGAGAATGTCAAGATTCAAAGTTAGAGCACAAAGTTCAGCGAAGTACTGAACTGTCAGAGATACACTGGACTTTGTCGAAGCTACACATGTACTGAGGGCCGTTTCAAAGCGCGTGGGAAGTTCCCATGGCCGGTCACATCGGAAGAGATTTCTCTGGGATTTGTGGCTGCTGTGCTGCTCCAAGGCCCCGGCTGTGCAATCGATCCAAGCACTCCCGCACTTTCTCCACGATGGTCGACGTCTCTGCCATTGCCCCGTGACCTGGGACAGGGACAAAATGCAGCAGACAGCATCAGACACGGTGAAAATGCAGCCCGCTTGCCTGGAATGCAAAATCACACGATACAAGAGCGGAAGTCGGCCAATCGGCACGTCGGGTCTGCTCTGTTATTTAATCATGAGATGATCCTTATCGGTCGGCTCCACTCCCTGGCCTTCTCCCCGTAACGCTTGATGGCCTGACTGTCAATTTCTGTCTTAAATACACCCAACGACCTTGCTTCCACAACAAGTTCCACAGTCTCACGACACTCTGGCTGACGAAATTTCTCTGCATTTGTTGATGCCCTTTTATCCTGAAATTGTGTCTTAGACACCCCTACCATGGCAAACAACTTTGTCTATTCTGTCCAGGCCTTTCAGCTTTCAAAAAGTCTCTCTGTCGTCCTTCCTCATCCTTCTCTACTAAACAAGTTGAGTCTAAGAGCTGATGTTCCTCACATGCTAACCCTTTCATTCCTGGTATCATTCTAGTAAATCTGAATCCTCTCCAATGCTAGCACAATTATTCTCAGATAAGGCGCCCAAAAGGTGCACAGTACCTCATCTCTGCTCTCGTATGCTATTCCTCAAGAAATCAATACCAACATACAGTTCACGGGTCTACTATCTTACCGGAGAGAATGAGTTGTAAATCAACTGTACCTCATTATGTGCAGGGTTTCAGATCTCCAAAGGAAATGGGCCAATGACCATTTTTCTCAAGCAAAATGTTTCAGTAACAGTTGGGTCTAGAGCAGTGATTCTCAACCGTCCCTTCCCACTCACATCCCACCTTAAGCAATCCCTTACTCATCACAGAGCACCGATGGCCTAGGAATTACTTAAAGTGGTACGTGAGTGGAAAGAAGAAGGTTGAGAATCACTGATATAAAGTACGCTGTTGGATCTGCTGAGTTTCCCCGGCATTGTGTTTTTACTTCAATCACAGCATATGCAGACTTTTGTGCCTTACTCCTCTCACCCCACCCAGCACACGCTCTGTTCTCGTTGCTGCCATCAGGAAAGAGGTGCCGGGGCCACAAGGCTCACCCCACCCAGATTCAGGAACAGCTGCTCCCTCTCCACCATCAGACTCCTCAACGGCAAACGCAATCCGAAGTGAAACGGGAAAGCCTGCAGACGCTGTGATTGTCGTAAAAACACACAGAAATGCTGGAGGATCTCGGGCCGGTCTCGCAGCATCTACATCTCTGTGTGTTTCAACTCTGTTAGAAACTTATTTAAGAACTCTTAATTTGCATAATATTTATTATTTATTTTCTGTATTGTACAGTTTGTTTACATTTCTCTCTTTTGTATATTGATCTTTCCTTGAGTATATCTTTGCATTTCCCGCAAAAAAAGAATCTCAGGCTCATATGTGATGTTATGTATGTACCCTTTAAAATATTTTATTGTTTAACATAATAATCCATATACAAGATATTAATAAATCAAAATAATAACATATACATAACTGGAAAAGTCGATGTTAATGCCATCTGGTTGAAGAGTATCCAGACGGAATATTAGACATTGTTCCTCTGACTTGCAGTGCACGAGGCCATAGACAGACACGTCCCCTTATAATGACAAATTTTAAATTCCAGCAGATCCAACAGCGTACTTTATATCAGTGATTCTCAACCTTCTTCTTTCCACTCACGTACCACTTTAAGTAATTCCTATGCCATCTGTGCTCTATGAGTAAATTCCATCCCTTATTATTAAATGTGATTATCTATTAAAATGATTAAACGTATAAATCAGTTAAATACTATTATAATAAATCACATTATACCTTATAAAATCATTTATAAAAAGGGATATTACCCAGGATAATCATAATTAAACCCCATAAATCCAAAAAAAAGGGAAAAAAACCCTAAAACTAATATAACCCCCTCCTTCAATCAAAGTTACAAGAGAAATACAAAGATGGATCAAGTCGCGACCTCCAAAAGACGGACGGATCACATCACCTAAAATTACCAACTATGATAATATTCTACAAATGGGCCCCATACCTTGTGAAAGTGAAACTTTTTATCTTTAATATTATACCCAATTTTCTCTACGCTTGGATATGATATTACATCATTGTACATGAGTCGGTGAGAGTTCATCTATCCATTTCATTGAAATTGCTCGTCTGGCTATCAACCTGCTAAAAGCTAAAACTTGAGGCGCCGAGAAAAGTCTATCCGGTTCACGTGAAAAAACCAAACAGGGCAGTTAAAGGGCAAGGATCTAATTTAATCTTAAAAATCGTTGACAAAGATTGAAAAATATTCTGCCAATGTCTCCCTGTTGAAGGGCACTCCCAAATCAGTGAGGCTTCAAAAATTTTACACTTTTCACAAAATGGATCAACATCCGCATAGAAATGGGACAATTTGAGCTTAGTCGTGTGTGTTGTGTGTATCCCCTGAAATTGTAATAAACAGGGTTGTGCACAAAATGAAGACTCATCGATCAAACTAATAGAACAACACCAATCCTCGTCTGAAAAAATGATATTAAGATCACACTCACAATTATTTTTAATCTTAGCCATTGCGGCTAATCCTAAATCCAATAAATCAATATAAATTGACTGATATCAGTCCACTGTGACCAAATTGTAGATCAAAAAGTGTATCGAGAATATATGAATCTGCAATTCGAGGAAAAGTGGTCCACTGAGAATGAACAAAATCCCGAACTTGCAAATATCTTAAAAAAAAACGTCTATTAGAAATCTTAAACTTAACAGACAAAAGTTCGAAAGAAGTAAAGTTATTTTGAATAAATAAATCTTTGAAATTTCTAATACCAAATCTGCACCATTCCTGAAGCCTTCAACTAATACTGAAGGTGGGAATGAATGGTTATCTACAATAGAACTAGCCAGAGAAAAATTATTATAACCAAAAATTTTCCTAAATTGAGGCCATATTCTCAATATTGGATTATGTGTCCATTTAGAAAATTAAAAGGGTAAAGTGGAACCTAAAATTGCCAACATAGACTATTACTTGAAAAGTTTAGTTCCATTTCTGCCCAACGTCCAATTTATCATATTTTTATAATAAAAATAAACTGCTTATATTAATCACCCAGTGATAAAATTGAAAATTTGGAAGTGGCATTCCCCCATGTCATGTATGGACTCTGACAATAAATCGGATATTTGACTCGAAGGCAGGTGGTTAAGGTACAGGGGGAATGGAAATGGATTGATGTGAGAGTGAATAATTGAGGGAAATGAGAGAGAATGGGATTGATCTGAGAGGCATCATGGACTTGATAGACCATCTGAAGATTAGAAAGTAGCTTATCTATCACATCAAAGTGCGAACCTCATTCACATTGTGCTTTAGTGCAGCTGATCATTTTTACTTCTGAGCAGAAACAGTTAAGTATTGTAAGCCAGTCACACCAACACCACCTTGCGGTACCAAGTGACTACCAGTACGTACAGGTACTTTCATTAGAACGTGTAGCGCTATTGTACCACCGTAACTTCGAAAAATCGTAAGGCGGACCATCGTACGCAGAGGAGCATCTGTACTTTTGGGTTTGACGGAGTGACCTCTACTGAATGTTTACGACATTCACGGTAGAACCACTCGATATGCGCTTCCTTGAGTCGAGCGATCCAAGTCCAACTTTCATCAGCTGCCTGTTTAAGCGCATGCTTTCAGAAACATTTCTGGGTGGCAATCTTTAATGGGTCAAGAATTTCAGTCAATCAGCTACCTAAAATTAATCTAGTGCATTCAGTGTAGCTTTCTCCATTCAAGATGATCTTACTGTCATATATTATAGATGAAAATGTGATATTATACAAGATTTCTTTTAGTCTACCATAAGAGAGACAAAGATTTGCTATCAGTGAAAATTGCCCAGCATTCTTTACAGTCAGAGAAAGAGAAGCAAGGGAGATGCCCCCAGAGTCACTGAGTGTTCATGGCTTCACCTCCAGCGGTCCCACAGCCTCTGCAACCGTACAAATTCTAGTCCGAACCATCAGCCTCCAGATGCACACCTCTGACACGATCAGCATTCTCTCGCACCACAATTCCGATACCTGCCACCTCTTCAGCAGTCCGCAGGCTGGTACAAGCCCCTTGACTGCGTGGGTTCCTCATCTCGAGTCACCAACAGCCTGCCTCCTGTGTGTTCTTCAGCCACAACGCCCCTCGCCGGTCCGCTGTCAAGGTCTCCTGGGTCGTCTCCTCTGCTTCTCCTTCTCAAATGGTGGGGGGAGGGGCGGTGTGATCTCCTTGTTTTTCTGTTGCCCTGTGCCAGTCTTCCATATCCCCAGAGTCGGCAACCCGTCAAGGCCACTGCCATCTTGAAATAAACCGTTGGCTCCTTTGAACAGGCCATTTAAAGCCTGAACGGAGCTGACGGCGGTCGGACCGGGCAGTTGAACACAGCAAGGTTCCAGACACAGGTCGGCAAAGCCGTTAGCCAATGTGCATGTCGGTGACACTGAATACACATTGGAGAACCGCTTCGCAGAACACTTGCTGTGTGCACGTGAGCGCTGCTTTTGAACCATACTCTGCATGAGAACAGGATGTTCTTGGGCCATATACAAATGCAGGTGAGAGGGAAGAAGGGAGAGTTTCACCTACCTTCATCACCACAAACCAGATTCTTTACAATGCAAGGCACATCGATGTAACCAAAGCTCTTCAGTGTTTGGATCTGCACGGCTGTGATGGGATGTTCCCACATTGCTGTGTTCATGGCCGGGCAGAAAAGCAAAGGCCTTTTCAGATCCCAGGCTCGAACAATACAAGTCTGTACCAGAGAGGGAAAATGATAGAACAGAATAAATAACCCTCTGGTCAATAATAGTACACACCATTCATTACAAAAATTTTCTAGTTCGAGGTCATTAAATGATCGTACAAGTACAAAACCCGACCAAGCAGTGTTCATTGGCCCTCAGCGCATGATTTTATAAACTTCTATTGAGAGAGTGGTGGGTGTATGGAATGTTCTGCCGGCGATGGCAGTGGAGGCAGGTGCGAGAGGATATTTGGTGAATAGATAAGTACAAGGAACTGAGAAAAATGGAGGGTTATGCAGTGGGGAAATTCTAGGTGGTTGGCCTACTGGGTTGGCACAACACTGTGGGCCGAAAGGTCTGTGCTGTAGATTTCTATCTTCTATTCATTTAATTTAGACAAACAGCATGGTAACAGGCCCTTCCAGCCCATGAGCCCGGGCCGCTCAATTACCCCAATTAACCTACAAACCTGGTACTTTTTTTTGAAGGGTGGGTGTAAACCAGAGCACCTTGAGGAAACCCACGCTGACACAGGAAGGACACACCAACCCCTTGCTGACGGCCCCCGATCACTGGCGGTGTAACAGCGTTGTGCTAACCTCCGGGTGAACCGAGTGGCTCTAACGTTAATCTTATCATCTCACGCTGAAGTAGCTGCTCTCCTTTTCCCAGTTCTGAGGAAGGCTCTGACCAGAAGCACCCATTCGATTCCTCTTCCCACAGAGTGGGTGCCTCCGATGTTCTGAATTTATTTCAGATTGTCGGTATCTGCGGGCTCTCAAGGCTCACCAGCGAGTCGAGCTTAGCCAGATCTCCTGGGGAGCTACAGAAGCCACCCCATGGGCCACAGTCGCCTTGGCAAGGGCTTTCTTCATAGCTAGACATTTAACCTTGGTCCCTTCTCTCCAAGTCATTCAGGAAGGGGGAGGGTAACAAGAGCCAGCTTTTCTGATCTTGTTTTTGGTGAATCGACTATTGTACTCAATGTCCACAGTTAAATATTTTAATAGTACTCTTCCAATAATGCTTTGACAATCTAAAAGACTGCTTATAAGCTTACACCGAGTCGAATGGATAATGGGACTGGGAGTGCATTCTAGAAGGCACATCGAGTTCTGCCAAGTGCGTGGGAGACTCAATTTTTTAGAAGCGATCCAATGAAAACAAATATCCCCACCACCGCCTTGTCGAACTTATGCACAGATATTTTTTTAAATCACACCAGTGAGCTATCTTCAGTAACTGTGTCCATGCAACATAGGCCCAAAACTGAACCTTTTATTCCTTCCATTAGAAAAGTTAGTCGGGAACAAAGATTAAAGTTTGAAGAGGTGTCTGGAAGGCATACAGATAATTTTTAACCGATCTATGAAGTGAACGATGCATTTATTTTTTCAGACTTTTTTTTTTCCTAACCAGGTTATCAATATTTAGTGACTAATCTCGCTGATTTAAGCTCTCTCCGATTCCTCGCCAAAGTGAGATGTGAGAGGGAAGGTTGAGAATCATTGCTCCAGACCTAATTGTTACTGAAATATTTTGCTTGGGAAAAATGCTATTGTCCCATTTCCTCTGGAGTTCTAAAACCCTGCACATAACGAATCAATGAGGGACGATTAAAGCAGGGGTTTTCAAACCTTTTCTTCCCACCCTAAGCAATCCCCTTACTAATCACAGAGCACCGATGGCAGAGGGATTACTTAGAGTGGGAGGTGAGTGGAACGAGAAAGGTTGAGGACCACTGAGCTAGAACCTTCCTTGTACACTTGTTAAGGGCCGAATTCTGTTGATTCCTTATTGCAACATCTGCTGATAACACGACTTGAATGGACAGACTTGAAGGCTGTCTCAGCAGATAAAAAATAACTCCAAATGCGGAAAACTTTCATCTTAATTGTATTTTTTTTTGTATTACGCAGACTTAGTGGTCACTCAGAGCAAAGCAGGATCAGGAGAATATTGCCTGGATTCTGCCACTCCCGTCCTAGACGAAAGTAATAAATGCCACTCGGTTTAACTAACTTGTTAATTGTGCTTTGTTATGAGGGAATGAACTTATAACAACTTTATTTATTTTCTTGTACAGCAGTTTTCTTGCACTTATTTCTTGTTTACATTCCTCTCTTTTGTTTTATGCATCTTTCCTTGAGTACAGTTTCTTTTGGACTATCAGTGAGTGATAACTCTGCCCAGCCCGCAGGAAAAAAGAATCTCAGGGTTGTATATGATGTCATATATGTACTCTGACAATAAATCTGAACTCTGGTCCTTGACCAAGGGAACAAAGAATGACATTCACCAGATGTCTGTGAGACAGAGGCCAAGAATAACAAGCAGGCTGTGGGAACTGCAAGACATAAAATCTGGATGGTGTGGGAGGAGAAGAAAGCATTAACATAAACTGGGGGGTGGGGGTGGGGGTCAGCTGTTGTCAAAGCAGCAACATTCCCAAGCCATGGAGGATCAGGCAATGCAAATGCTGTGTGGTGCTAGTGAGATCAGGTTGGACGAATGAACGTTGATGATTAACTCATGCGTTTATAGATGTGATTGTGTCGTGGGAGGAAGGAACATTGTTTATTTAAGAAAATATTTGTCTAATGAAGTTCGCACTTCTTTCGTTCCAGCTCTCCCCACCTGTCTCCGACAAACTCATCGTCAGATGAGGAGGGGGCTGGGAGTGAAGACAGTCTCGGGGCTGAGGAGACCCAGAGCCAGGTGATGGCAGGGTGCCTGCCCGTGGCTCAGGATGGTGACTGTCTGGGGCAGGGACTGCCTGCTCGGGAGGCGGACCGCCCGCTCAGGATTGCCGACGGCTTGGGACGGGGACTGCCCAGGACGGTGACTGACTGGGATGGGGGCCAGCCGCTCGGGATTGGGACCTACTGCATAATATCAAAACCTGCACTGTTCAAAACCGTGTTATACAAGGTCTGCCTGCATTTGCAGTGCTATGTTAGATGGATTAGTAGTCGGACATTATTGGACAGATCAGAAACACTCTACAGAAGGCAGGTGTGGTTGTGTCAATAACGACTGTCCGCAGAGGACTTCATGAACAGAAACATAAAGCCTATACTGCAATATGCAAGCCATGGGCAAGATTAGATCTTGGAGAGTTCCTTTATACCTCCGAGCTTTGTTTTTGCCATCACTCTGGTACAGGTTAATCTTATTCTCATCTGTCCACAAGACCTTTGACCAGAATTCAGCAGGCTCTTTTAAATACTTCTTGCCAAACTGTTATGACAGATTATAGATAAGATTTGGGGAGATAAATTGGGGCAAGCTCTTTTCGTGTAGGTCACATACAAACACTGTAAAACAGATCTTATTTAAAATACTGAATCACTGCTAAAGCTTTGGAGAGTACACAAGAGACTTCACTAATGGATTGTTGTTTACAAAAAGCCAGGAGTTGAAAGAACCTGTCGGAGCCACAGGCTGTCTATAGTGGAACTTGCTGTTCTAAGAGGGTCGAGTGGTTTTGCAAGCAGGAGAGTCAAACAGGCTCTCTCTGAGAGAGAGCGAGAGAGCGAGAGAGAGAGAGAGAGAGAGAGAGAGAGAGAGAGAGAGAGAGAGAGAGAGAGAGAGAGAGAGAATTCAGTTCTGCAGTTTTACAGTCAGCAGCACCAGTTGGGACCAAGCTGGAAAGCTTGTGGAAAAACCCCATTTGGAAGACGGGTTGTGAGTTCTTACTTCAGCCTGGTCAAAGCCCTTGTGGTTCATACAAGAGGTGAGGACTGACTGTCTAATGTTTTACTTGAAATAGGAGAAACAAAAAGAATCTTTGTGGTGACCTGAAAGAAAGAAGTTATCATCTGGAGGACCCTAATGGGGCAAGTTTCTTCAGCAAGACACTGAAGTGGCTGATCTGAAGGAATCAGTTGTGGGTGTCCAGCGAACAACAAATCTCTATCTGAAAACCGACAAGAACCTTCCTGAGTGGTAACCATTTACCTTTCAACCACCAAAGCCTGGTGAACTTCATAAATGTTAAATTCTGCGCACAGTCTAAGAATTGCCTGCAACCAGCGAACCTGGAGGAATGAGAAGTGAGATTGGACGGTGAACCAAAGAACTTTTCTGAACTTACACCCACATTACACACACGTGCGCTTAGAATTAGAAGGGGGTTAAGTTAGGTTAGTTAAGTTAATAGTGATAAATTAAAGTTTGATCCTTTTTTTATGTTTAAAGATAATTAAAAGCAACTTTTGTTTAAGTCTTGGTGAATATCTATTGCTGCTGGGTTTTGGGGTCCTCTGGGCTCGTAACATGGTCCTCATGTTGAAAAATGGCAGGAACAGTTTCCAAAGGTGATCAAAAGCTTAGAAGCAAACCTACCTCTCTTATACCTGCACCAATGAAACAATTAAACAATCTTGAGTACTCAAGAAGCCCAAATGTCCCGAATATCTTGAATAAAATCTGGAACGTGCACTTTCATTACATGTGAATTGTTTGATTACTAATTTAAAACCGTGGAGATGGAGACAAATAAATGAAAGAAATGTTTTTGTCCCAAACATTATGGAGGGCCCCATAGACTGCTACTGGAAATAATGCAGAGATATTTTGGAGGAAGCAAATGAGGACATGCTTGGAACTTGGGCACAAGATAAGTGATCAAACTTTTTGGGGATTGTGCATATTACCGCAACATTTTCACCTTTTTGCTCCCCATTTCTATTTTGGCAGTACGAGGGGGTTTGCAGACTCCAGGGAGGCAGAGGACTGATGCAGGGCACCAGCCCCCCCACCCCCCGAGAAGGAGAAGCAGAGGATATGACCTATGGCCACGACAGTGAGGGTCTGCAGTTGAAGAAACGCACACAGGCGGCAGGATGTAGGTGACCCGGGGGCGAGGGGTTCACACCAGGCTGGAGACTGGCTGAAGGAAGTACTGGGATGCGAGAGGGTGCCGAGGGCACTGAAGGGTTCCTGATCGTGCTGGAGGATTGGATCTGGAGCTCGGGCTTGGACTGGACTCTTGTGCGGCCGCGGGAGCGCTGGAGGTGAATCGACAGACACTTGGCGACTCCCTTTTGCTTCTCTGGCTGTAAGGGACGCTTCAGGCAACCTCTGCTAATGGCGAATCTGTCCGCCTTGCAGCAAATTCCAGGTCATACTGAACTGTTTAGACATTACAGCTCAGTAACAGGCCCTTCCGGCCCAAGCCACCCAATTGACCTCCACCTCCCAGCACGTTTTGAAGGACGGGAGAAAACCACAGCACGTGGGGAGAATGTACAAACTCCTTACAGGAACCCCGGTCCCGATCACAGGCGCTAATGACAATGAAGTAAAATCTTGGCACTCGTTGAGCATTGGTGACAGAATGCTTCACAAGGCCGGTGTCATTATTTCAAGAGGCAAGAAAGTGTATCAGGGAAATTGAAGGACAGTAGAGAGAGAACGAAAAGTAACAATTAAGCAAAATATATGCATGAAACCAAACAGTGGCGAAACTGAGAAGTGAAATCAGGAAGGAAATGGTATAATTAATAGCATAGGAATAGAAATGGGATCTAGCTGTTTCCAAAAGTAGATTTTAAAAAAAATGCCACTGTTATATCCACAATAGTTTTCAATCAAATAATTCTCGCAGGAAGTGGAAGCTTCACTTCAAGCTGCTTTTCAATGTTGAGCAACGAAGGAAATTTCCATTTCACAAAATAACAACAGCTTGCGTTCATCTTCACAGAAACCTCAAAGGCCACACCTAACACTGAAATTGGCCAAGATGTGTCGCAGATATACCTGCCCTGACCCACCTGGACAACGGCACCTCATACTCCAGGCTGACATTCATCGACTTCAGCACGGCGTCTGATACGATCGTACCCCAGAGGCTGGCGGAGAAGCTGGGACTCGGCACCCCCCCCCCACCCCCCCCCGTAACTGGATTCTGGGGACTTCCTAACGGAAAGTTCCCAGTCTGTCCAGGTCGGCAGCAGAACGTCGAGCGCCGTCACACCTCAGAGCTTTAGGCTCAGCCCGGTCCTGTCCACGCTACTGACCCATGGCTTCATCGCCAGGTCCACCTCCAACAGGGCCGTCATGTTTGCAGATGATACAACAGTAGAGGCCTCATCACTAACAACAATGGGTCGCACGACAGAGAAGAGGTTGGAAATCCCATGAAATGGTGCGAAAATAATAACCCGAGAGTCAATGTGGACAAGTCCAAAAAGATGATTGTGGACTTCAGGTGGACTAAGGACAACTAGACATTAATAACTCACTAGTAGAGTGTGTGAAGAGCACCAAATTCCTTGAAGTGATCTATCCTGGACACACATCTCCTCACTTGTCAGAAAGACGCAACAGAGAATGCACTACTTTAGAGGATGAGGTGGACAAGCCTCCATTCTATTGGCTTTCTGTAAGAAAGTTTGGTACTGTTGATATAGAGCATTGGATCAGAAGTCAATCCACAGGACTGTAAAAGTCCACAGAGACAATCACTGAGGTTTACCTTACCCCCATCCCCCCCATACCTGGATCATTGCCTAATGAGGGCTCTAATATTAAAGATAAAAAGTTTCAGTTTCAAAAGGTATGATAAAATGTTATCATAGTTGGTAGTTTTAGGTGATGTGGGTGCCCCAGTGTGATCCGTCCGTCTTTTGGAGGTCGCGACTTGATCCATCTTTGTATTTCTCTTGTAACTTTGATTGAAGGAGGGGGTTAAATTAGTATTAGTTTTAGGGTTTTTTCCTTTTTTTTCTTTTGGATTTATGGGGTTTAATTACGATTATCCTGGATAATATCCCTTTTTATAAAAGATTTGATTAAGGTATAAAGTGATTTGTTATAATAGTACTTTCAGATAGCAGGTGATACTTGTATATGTACTGTTCTTGTCTGTACTGTATGTACTGTGGACTAGAAAAGGCAGTTTTGTCAGGTTGTACCGATACAATAAATTTGAACTAATCCTACAAAGGCTTTTATTCCCTGAAACACTGAAGAATGAGGGCTACAAAATGATAGTTAGAGTGATTGCAAAGAAGCTATTCCAACTGAGAGCTGGATGAGATACCAATCAGAGGACATGGGTTCAGGGTGAAAGGGGTTAAGGGGAACATTAGGGCGAGAGCGGTGGGAGTGTGGAACGAGCTGTCAGCTGAAGTAGTAAATGCAGGCTCAATTTTAACATTTACGAAAAGTTTGGGCAGGTTGGAGGACTAGGGTCTGGGCGCAGGCCAGTGTGACTTGGCAGAATAACAGTTCAGCACAGACTAGAAGGGCCGAGAGGCCTGTTTCTGCGCCGTAATTTTCTACTGTTCGCCATTAATCCTTATTTTCCCCAGATTCCCATCAACTTCCACCTTGATTTTACACCTCGCCAACATACTGGGGGCCGACTTGTAGTGGCCAATAAACCTGTCGACTGCGTAAGCTCCAGCTTCAGGAGGCTTTGTGTTTCTCATTCAATAATCTTACTTTCTTGCCACAACAATAAATGTCTTCCAGTGTGAAAGGAATTACAATAATACAGTAAAATCTCCTTTATCCAAAATCCAAGCAACCAGCAGCCTCAAGCAACTGGCAAAAAAAAACCATGGAAAATAAATGGGTAAAAAATACAAAAATTTAAAATTGGTGTGCCTCGTGGTTAGTTCGCCAATCCTTGAGACACGCAATCTCAAGCAACCAGAAAATTTACTTATCAGCATCCACCAATCCCCATAGCTGCCAGATATCTGGGGTTTAACTATAACCTCTTTTGAGTTTTTAAGAATTAGCCCTATGAGTGAAGAAGACTTATGCGTGAATTCCACAATCTAATGGTGAACGGTGATCAGCTTAGCTTACCAATAAGTTATCACAGATTCCACTGGCTATCTTCCCCAGAGTATTGGCATCCAAAGGCGCGATCACCATCACATCGGCCCAGCGTCTCAGTTCAATGTGCAGGACAGGATCTGCCCTCTGGTTCCACATCTAAATGGGAAAAGAACGAAATTCTGTGTGAAATGACGGAGGCACCATGTGGGAGTTGGTGCAGTGCTGAAGAGATGTGTGACTCTAGACTGGAGAATGTTATGTAAAGATAATATGACTAAAATTATTAAAGTAAGATACAGATTAATACAATATAATTTTTTGCATCAATTATATTTAACACCTCAAAAAAGATTCAATTTAATTTCATCAGAATTATGCATTAGATGCCATAAAGAAATAGGTTCTATTTTTCCATTCCACTTGGCCATGTATTAAGGTTGTCTTTTTGGATACAAATTAGATTATTTTTAGAGAAAGTGTTAAACTTCCATTGGATCTAATGTTATTTTTATTAGGAAATATTAAAATACATAGTTTAAAACCAAGATTAACCAAACTGAATTTTTATGACTGGCTTTAGTTGTTCCGAGGAAATGTATAGCTATTACTTGGAAGTCTGATATAGATTTAGGGATGCAAAGATGGCACACTGAAATAAGATCTTGAGAAAATAGCATAATTTACGTGATAAATATCATTCTGAATGGTAAATTGAAAATACGGAGCCCATATTTACCACAAGTATGTTTGAAAAGGAAAACTCTCAATAACTCGTCATGATGGCGGCTCTCGGTTACACAGCGGTTAATTAGAATCTATATATTCATTGATAATCTCTTTTCTTTCTTTGGGCCGTTGGGGGGGGATAGGGGGGTGGTGGGGGTGTAAAGGTTAAAACCTTGTGATTTTGATTTATGGTTAATTTTATGACTAGCCCTCTAAGAAAAATTTGCCTTTTGTAGATGTCCGGGGAGCTTGCTTTCATTCCTCAAAGAATCATGGCAGAGATGTAAGCCCTGGAGATACTTTTCTCTGAATTTACCTTAATCATCTTATTTTGTTTATTTCTTTTATATTTGTTTAAATTTGAATATCATTATTATGCTTTTTTATGAAAATCTCATTATGCAAAATATTTATTAGTTATACCAACAAATTAAAGCAACGTACAGGTGTAACTACGTTTGATTTATTAAATTAATAAGACGGTAATTTGGAATTTCGGTGAGGGTGACGTTCCGAAATTGGGAAATACTAGAACTTGGAAAGAGGGTGGTGGGGAGGGAGGGATCCACCACATGCATTGTTTTATATGTATAATTCTTTATTAATTGAACGTGTTCTGGGTTTTTTTTAATTTTAAAAATAAAATACTTTTTAAAAAGTCACTTCCGCAGCAGTGAGTGTGAGGGAGTGCACGCTAAAATATAGTGATCGAGGATTCAATTAGATGTACAAACCAGTACGCAACCAGCACAGTTAGCGCAACGCTACCACAGGATCAGCAACCCGAGCTCGAATCCGGCGCTCTGTGTGAGGAGCTTGTACGCTCTCCCCGCGTCTGCGCGGATTTCCTTCCACCCTCCAAAAGCGTACGGAGTTTGTAGGTTAATCGGGCTCTGTCGGCCTGTTACCATGCTTTTTTCTCAAACTTTCCACTCACATCCCACTTTAAGTATTCCCTAGGCCAGTAAGGGATTAGTAAGGGATTGCGACCTTAAGACCCAATCGTTACTGAAATATTTTGCTTGAGAAAATTGCCCATTTCCTTTGGAGTTCTGAAGCCGTGCATACACGAGTCAATGACGTACGACTAAAACGGTGGTTTTCAAACATTTCTTCCACTCACATCCCACTTTAAGCGATCCCTTACTAACCACAGAGCACCGATGGCCTAGGGATCACTTAAAGAGGGATGTGAAAACCACGGATTTAGACATACAGCAAGGTAACAGGCCCTACTGGCCCAAGAGTCCATGCCCCCTAATCCTGTACGTTTTGTAGGGTGGGAGAAAAATCGAAGGACACTCACACAGACACGGGGAGAATGCCTCGCAGACGGTGCCAGCTTCGAACCTGATCGCTAGAGCTGCAACAGCGTCGCGCTGCGCTAAACCGTGCCGTCTTTCTCATGCCCGTTTTATCTCTACAACTTTCTTGAACGATACAATAAAGTGCAACTACCTTCCACTCATCCGAGTCACTGTATACTTCAGCAGGAATATCTTTGGGGTCATAAAAGTGTTTGGCATGTTCTGTGGTCACCACTTTTACTTCAACCTGTACAAGAGAGAGACATGGCAGTAGACAACAATCATATGAACAAAAGGAACGCCTTTTCAGAACGGACAGTTTACATCTCAACGTTTGCCTGTGTCGGAAGTGATCTGTTAATTACCTGAAACCAAGTCAACTCCCCTTGATTTGTCGAACATTCAGTGCAATAAAGACAAAATGACGCTTCTCCAGGACCATGGAGCAATTTACATAAATAGGAGTTAAACGTTAAGTGATAACACAGTATTAAAAAATGTTCTAGGAATTTAAGAGCCAATGGCTTGGGGGGGGGGGGGGGGTGGGGGGGGGGGGGGGAGGGTGGGGAACTACTGCAGAATCTAGAAGTGTGGGCCCAAATGCTATGGTACCTCCTATCAGATGGCAGAAGGGGGGGGAGAAGGTTACAAAAGGGATGTGAGAAGTCCTTCACAAATGCTTATTGTGCGTTGTAGTGCATGCTAGAGTTTAAATTTGACTGCTTTTTAGAGGTGCATGTACTCATTATATGTAGGACGACACCATGATGTTGAGATTGTATAAGGCGTTGGTGCGGCCTAATTTGGAGTTCTGTGTGCAGTTCTGTCGCCTAATTATAGGAAGGATATAAACAGAGTGAGAGAGTGCAGAGAAGGTTTACCAGAATGTTACCTGGGTTTAAGCATCTAGAGTCTAGGGAGAGGATTGGACAGATTAGGTCTTTATTCTTTGGAGCGTAGAAGGTTGAGTAGGGGATTTGATAGAAGTATTTAAGATTATGAAAGGGATAGACAGAGTGGATGTGGATAGACTATTTCCGTTAAGAGGAGGAGAGATTGAAACAAGAGGACATGCGTTAAGGGCAGAGGTTTAGAGGTAACATGAGGGGAATTTCTTTACTCAGAGAGGCGGTGTGGAATGAGCTTCCGGGAGAAATAGTGGCGGCAGAGTCAATTGTATTATTTAAGAAAAGGTTGGACAGGTATATGGATGAGAAGAAGATGGAGGGTTATGGGCATTGTGCAGGGAGGTGGGACTAGAAAGGGTGTTTGGTTCGGTGCAGACTAGAAGGGCCTAATGGCCTGTTTCCGTGCTGTAATTGTTATGTTATGTTTATGTTATTACCGCGCTAGCAACCCGGGTACAAATCCGCGTGTTGTCGGCAAGGACTTTTGCTCATTCTCCACACAACCTGGGTGGGCTTCCCCCCCCCCACCCCCGGGTGCTCCGGTTTTCTCCCACATACCGATGACGTGCGGGGTTAGTGGGTCCAACTGGACAGCACAGGCTCTAAACTAAACCACACCTCATGACCACGGTCCGACGGCCAGTGAACTTGTGGGTGCAAACCTGTTCCTGGGGTGGCTGGAAGAAAACAACCTCTTCCTCCTTGCAGTCATTTCTATTTATACCTCAGTTTAGTTTCCAGTCACTCAGAAAGCCAGAGAGCATCTCAGGATCCAAACGAGCAGGAAGCACCCAATAATTACAGCTGCGTTGTTGAGCAACCTCTCGCTGATCTTTTCTCCCCCCCCCCCACCAGAACCATTTATCTCAACAATCACCAGGTGGTCTGAAACATTGAGCTTGACATTGCAACACCACAACATTAAAACAACCCCCCCCCCCCCCCATCAAACTGCTTTATCACTCTTTGAGCTCACTTCCACGTTCACTGTAAATTGACCCTTTCTGGCACACTGCCATTCTGGAACTCCACCGTACAAGAAATGCACGTTTACCAAAGGATTCATTCAACAGTTGTGCTGCGTCATTATTCCGAAGCCTTCAGGACACATTGGTTTCTGTCTTTACCATCTCTGTCAGGGTTGGGGTGGAGGGAGAAAAATGTTTCTCTGCTTTCCTTCTCCCGATCCACACCTCCCTGCCCTTCCTTCTGTCCACTCTCCCTCTTTTCTGCTCTCCTCCCCCACCTTTTAACTAATTCAGGCATCTCCCTGATTTCCAGCACTCCTGAATCAGAAATTATCGGCATGAGCTCGTCACGGGACTCGCCATTTGAACCAAGTTACAAAATAAATAAAAAATAGTTCAGGAAAAAGACAAAAGTGAAGCCGTGTCTGTGGCTCATTCGGGAATCTGATGGCAGAGGGGGAGAAGCCGACCTTGTGCCGCTGGGCGCTTGTCTTCAGCCTCCTGAACCTTTTCCTAGATGGTGGCAGAGTGAAGAGGGCCCGGCCTGGGTGGATAGAGGCTGCATTTTTAAAACACCGGCCTGGGCAGTTGTGAATAGAGGCTGCTTTTGTAAGACGTCGCCTCATGTCGATGTCCTCGATGGAGTGAAGTCTGGTGCCCGTGATGCCGCAGGCCGAATTAACTCTTGGAGTTTTTTTTTCTTGTCTTGAGGGTGGGTGCCTCCACACCAGCCAGAACGCTCTCCGCCTGTAGAAGTTTCCGAGAGCCTCTGGTGACTCCGAATCTCCTCAAACTCCGGAAGAAGGGTTTCAGGCCTGAATCGTCGACTGCCTCTTTATTTCCCGACCAGCTGAGATTCTCCAGCGTTTCAGTTTGCTGCAGGAGGAATCAGATACCGAACGCGTGGCCAACTAGAAGAGGACTGTGAACCATGATGAGCAGAGATCTCACTCACACTGGAAACAGAAAGCTAAAAACACCCTTTTTTTAAAGCATCGCCAACCTGACATCTCCAGGGACACCGTTTTGGGTGGCACCATTTGGCCAGAAAAAAAATTAAAACACACGTTAGGATGCCATCCAGGAAAGATACTCTAAAAAATGTAGACATTCAGCACGGTAACAGGCCATTTTGGCCCACGAATCTGGGCCACCCGATTTACACCCTCTGCCTTCGGGTTCTGAACGGTCAATGAACCGATGGATTCTCCAGCATGTCTGTGCATGTTTCACGACAGAGTTTGCACAACGCCTTGCGCTTTGTCTTTTCCTCCCTACTGCTTATCTTTTTTTAAAAAATCTTGTACTGACGGAATTGCAAATTTATCATAATTTTCATAGAGTGGCACCCTTTAACAAAGCCGTGGCCCCGAAATTTGTTCGAAGTATGAAAGACACAAACACCTTAACGATGGAGCATCAAAAAGAAACAGCTTCTTCATAGGCTGCAAGATTGATGAATGGTATCCTGTAACCATCCCAAAATATTTATATTTCAGTTTTATTGTCAGGGTACATACACGACATCACTGACAACCCTGAGGTTCCTTTTGTCCTGCGGGTGCGGCAGAATGACCACTAATTGGTAGTGCAAAAATAAACTGTAAAACACGTAAACAGATATCGATCGTAAACAAACTGACTGTGCAATACAGAGAGAACAAAAAGAGAATCAATAAAGTGCGCAGGTCAGAGCCCTTAAATGAGTCTCTAACTGAATTTGTCATTGAAGAGTCTGATGGTGGAGGGGTATATTTAAAAAAAATTTAGACATACAGGACGGTAACAGACCCTTCCGGCCCACGAGCACGTGCCGCCAATTGGACGACAACTCCAAATGAAGGGTGGGAGGAAACCCCCAGACTCGGAGAGAAGGTACAAACTCCTTACAGACAGTGTGGGATTCGAACCCTCGTTGCCGGCGCTGTAACTGCGTCGCGCTAACCTGCGCCTTAAATTATATCTTTATGCATACATGACTATTATGTGCTGGGTATTGTGGGTGGGTGGTCCGGTGAAATGCTGTTTCATCAGGTTGTAATGTCGTCTGACGATAATGAACTTGGCAATGTAATTTAGTGAAATCTATCTGTTTGTGCCTTCCACCATCTAGTGTCAAAGCACGGAAATGCTGGAGGAACTCAGCAGGTCTCACAGCGTCCACAGAGAAAGGTTCCCCCTGATTTTTTGTAGCCAGTGTGTGCAAAACAAAAAATTTTTACGTTGTGCAGACTTTTTGCCAGGTACAAACATCTGTGCGAACTGAATACTTGCGCAAATGTAACGTGAAATTGTTTCAAGAGAAGTTTTGGCACAGCCTATCTCTCATGGCCGATAAAACTGTACTGGCAGGTTTTAATATAGAAAAAACTGACTAATTAGTTAACAGAAACAGTTAGCTGAGAGATTATTTTCAATAGGTCTAATTTTAGGTAACTAACCTTTTGTGCGTGCATCAATTGGTGCGCTGTGTTGCGCGCACACAGGTGAGAGGGAGCAGATAAAGAGTATTAGCAACGTTTTCAAGGTTCGAGTCAAAAACACAGACAGGTGTCTGTGCTAAAAGACTAGTGAGAAGGAAGAATGGAAGGGGAGGAGTACAGACCAGTAGATAAAAGGTGTTAATAGGAGAGGATAACAGGTCAGGACACAAAACACTCTAAAGTTGGCTTCACCAGTGTCTTAGACAACTTTACCATAACATCCCAACTCCTGTACTCAATATTTGATTTATGAAGGCCAATATGCCAAAAGCTCTCTTTGCAACCCTATCCACCTGTGACACCACTTTCAGGGAATTATATATCTGTATTCCCAGATCCCTCTGTTCTACCGCGCTCCTCAGTGCCCGACCATTTAACGTGTACGTCCTGTCTTGGTTTGTCCTTCCCAAAATGCAGCACCTCACACTGGTCTGCATTAAATTCCATTGGCCATTTTGCAGCCCATCTTTCCAGCTGGTCCACATCCAAGGGGCCTCAGCTGAGTATCCTGCGGGCTTCCAGTCACCGTACTCTAGGAAGGACATGAATCCCTGGAGAGGGTCCAGAGGAGCGGATTTTTCCAGAAATGGAATATTTCCGTTACGAGCAGAGATTGGTAGGGATGGGCTTATGAGATTTAGATGTACAAGCTCTTCCAGCCCATAAGTCCGTGCTGCTCAATTAACCTACAGACCCCGGAACGTTTGAATGGTGGAAGGAAACCAGAGCATCCAGATGAAACTGCATGCAGACAGGGGTAGGGCGTACAAACTCCTTACAGATGGCGTCAGCTCCAAACCCTCGCCACTGACCGCCATGCTAACATGACCACCCCACTCCACTAACCATGAGGAGGAGTGGGGAGATGCACTTGATAGATGGGCACAGGTAAGGTTGAGAGTGTAAAGTAAAAACCTGGAGAAGCTCAGCAGGTCAAGCAGTGTCCTTTATATAGCAAAGGTTAAAATACATAGCTGACGTTTCAGGCTTGAGCCCTTTGTCAAGGTATCTTTGTGTTTTAATTTTAGATTTTTACACAGATTTTCATGAGATACCTGAACCAGAATGTTGAGTGTGAGGAGATGAAGACGAGAGGAGAGGAGACTGGAGGAAACACTTTCTCACCCAGAGGTTGTTGGCAATCTGGGGCACACTGCCCGAGGGAGCACTGGAAAAAGGCTCACGCGCAACATACCCGAGTTAACACTTGAAGCGGCAAGGGATAGAAGTCGACAGACCAAGAGATGGTAAATGAGGACTTAATGGTTGGCGTGTACTCGATGGGTTGAAGGATCCGCCTCCACGCTGCCTGACGCCACGACTTTATAAAAGGCAGGGGCAGGCAACCTACGGGCGATCCAAGTTTATCTGGCCCGCAACCCAGTGCAAAAAGTACCATGTGCACCCAGCCCGCCGTTACAGGTATGCGCCGCTTACCGTCCGTTCGGGCAACGTCCAACCACCCCAACACCCAGATTTTTCAATGTTTGCAGTTAATTTGTGCACGTGCAATATACTTGTATTGTATAAGGCATTGGTGAGGCCTGGTTTGGAGTACTGTGCTCAGTTCTGGTCTCCAAATTAAGAAAGGATATAGATAAGGTTGGAGAGGTGCAGAGAAGGTTTACAAGGATGTTGCCTGGGTTACAGCATCTGGATTACAGGGACTTTATTCATTGGAACGTAGATTACTGAGAGGGGACTTGATAGAGGTATTTAAAATTATGAAAGGAATAGATAGACCAGACATAAACAGACTCTTTTCCCCTGAGGGCAAGGGAGGTTGGAACAAGAGGGCATGAGTTAAGGGTAAGGGGGCAAAACTTTAGGAGAAATATTAGAGGTGTCTTTTTACTCAGCGAGTGGCGGCAGAATGGAATGATCTTCCGAATGAGATAATTGTGGCAGGGTCCCTTCTGTCATTTAAGAGAAGGTTGGATGTGTACATGGAGGTGAGGGGGTTAGAGGGTTATGGGCAGAGAACAGGAGGGTTGAGCTAGTGGAGTTGTTCTATTGAACCGGTGGGCACACCGACATGGCCTGTTTCCGCTCCGTAAACGGTTATATGGTTAATGTGAATGCACAAATCTTTAAGCCCAAGAGAACAAGTGCATTTTTAATCTTGTAAAATTCCATTTATGGGGCATCAGTTCACCCACAGACACACCATCCGGCCCACGCGTGGTTAAAAAGTTGCCTGTCCCTGCCATAAGTTATAGGCCATTCGACCTATCGAGCCTGCTCCATCTTTCACTCACAGCTGATGTATTTTTCCCCATCAACCTTATTCTCCTGATGTATTTTTTTTCCCCATAACCTCTGGCAACCCGAAGAATCAAGAACCCATCCACTGGCGTTTTAAATCTGCCTTATGACCTGGCCTCCACAGGTGCCTGTGGCAACAAATTCCACAGATCCACAGAAGAAAATTCTCACCTTCCGCTCGACAGGGACGTCCTTTTATTCTGAGCCACAATCTCCTTCCTCCTCCAACCTCTCCTCACTTGTCTCCAGGGAGTCGGAGCATGGAAACAGGGCTCACTTAAACCCAGACCTCCTTCCACACCACCAGTCGGAGGCCCCAAACAGCCCTTCCAAGTGAAGCAACATTTCACTTGTGGATCTGCAGCAATCGTCTGCTTCATCTGGTGGTCCAGTTGTGGCCTCCTTGACTGAATGCAGACTGGGAGATCGCTTTGTTGAGCACCTCGGCTCTGTCCGCCGCAATAGTGTGGATCTCCTGGTAATTCCTGCCCATTCCCCCGATGACATGTCTGTCCATGGCCTCACGGCATTGCCAGACTGTGACAAATTCAGGGAACAAAATCTCATCTTCCATCTGGGCACCCTCCAAACGGATAGCATTAACAACTTTTTTTTTGTTGACATACAGCACAATAACAGGCCCAATTGCCCCACGAGCCTGTGCCACCCAATTGAGCTACAACCCCTTTGAACTGTGGGGGAAACTCCAGCATTTCTGTGTTTTAAAAACAGCCCCTTCAGCGCGAATGTGTGCCCACCAGCACTAACCCTTCACTGATCCGGTTTCCTTCTCCTACCTTTCTGTCGCTCTCATGCTCACTGTTTCACCAGGGGGTCACTTGCAGCGGCCGAATGAGCCAGCAACTTACCCCACTCCGCATTGACGACACTGGAGGTCAGGAGTGAACCCTAGTCGCCAGCCGTCGATGGCACAATGTGGCCACCCAAAACATTTTGTTGCATTGAAAAGGTATGTGAAAGGAAGTCCTTACAGGTTCAAACCCTTGGAAAGAAAGAACTCCTAAACTGTTGTACAGATGTGCGGTGGAAAGTATGCTGACCGACTTCATCACAGCCTGGTATGGGGACACCACATATCCCCCTCTCCCACGTCTCCCCCCCCAACCATCTCCCACATCTCCCCCCCCCAACCATCTCCCACATCTCCCCCTTTCACCCTCTGCCCCCTTCTCTTCCATTTCTGCCCCCCTCCTCGCTCTCCCACGTCTCCTCCCCTCACCCCTCCCTTCTGCCCCCCTCCTCCCTTCTGCCCCCCTCCTCCCTTCTGCCCCCCCTCCTCCCTTCTGCCCCCCTCCTCCCTTCTGCCCCCTCTCTCTCCCTTTCTCCTCCCCCTTCCCTCCCTCCCCCACATCTCCTCCCCTCTTCCCTCCCTTCTCCTCCCTCCCTCACGTCTGCCCTCTCCCCTCCCACCACATTCTCCCCCTCTCCCCCTCCCACTCTCCTCCCCTCCCTCTGCCCCTCCCTCCTCATGTCTCCCCATCTCCTCTCCATCTCCCCTCCCCCCCACATCCACCCTCTCCCCTCCCCCTCTCCTCCCCTCCCTTCTGCCCCCTCCCTCTCCCCATGTCTCCACCTCTCCTCCCCAACCCCCTCCCTCTCTCCCCTCCCCCATGTCTCTCCTCTCCTCCCCAACCCTCCCTCCTCCCCCACGTCTCCCTTCTGCCCCCCCTCCCTCTCTCCCCATCTCCCCCTCTCCCTTCTGCCCCCTCCTCATGTCTCCCCCTCTCCCCTCCCCGTCTCTCCTCTCCTCCCCAACACCCTCCCTCCTCCCCCCTCTCCTCCCTTTTGCCCAATCCTCCCCTCCCCATGTCTACCCCTCTCCTCCTTTCTGCCTCCCTCCTCCCCTCCCCTCCCTTTTGCCCCCTCCTCCCTCCCCCTCCCCTCCCTTTTGCCCCCTCCCGTCCTCTCCCTTTTGCCCCCTCCTCCCCCCCTCCCTTTTGCCCCTCCTCCCCCTCCCTTTTGCCCCCTCCCCCCTCCCTTTTGCCCCCTCCTCCCCCTCCCTTTTGCCCCCTCCCCCTCCCTTTTGCCCCCCTCCCCCTCCCTTTTGCCCCCTCCCCCTCCCTTTTGCCCCCTCCCCCCTCCCTTTTGCCCCCTCCCCCCTCCCTTTTGCCCCCTCCTCCCCCTCCCTTCTGCCCCCTCCTCCCTCTCTCCCCATGTCTCTCCCTCCTCCCCCTCTCCTCCCTTTTGCCCATCCTCCCCTCCCCATGTCTACCCCTCTCCTCCTTTCTGCCTCCCTCCTCCCCTCCCTTTTGCCCCCTCCTCCCCTCCCCTCCCTTTTGCCCCCTCCCGTCCTCTCCCTTTTGCCCCCTCCCTCCCCCCTCCCTTTTGCCCCCTCCTCCCCCTCCCTTTTGCCCCCTCCTCCCCTCCCTTTTTGCCCCCTCCTCCCCCCTCCCTTTTTCCCCCTCCTCCCCCTCCCTTTTGCCCCCTCCTCCCCCTCCTTTTGCCCCCTCCTCCCTCTCTCCCCATGTCTCCCCTCCTCCCCCTCCCCTCCCTTTTGCCCCCTCCTCTCCTCCCCCTCCTCCCTTTTGCCCCCTCCCCGTCCTCTCCCTTTTGCCCCTCTCCCCCCTCCCTTTTGCCCCCTCCTCCCCTCCCTTTTGCCCCCTCCTCCCCCTCCCTTTTGCCCCCTCCTCCCCCCTCCCTTTTGCCCCCTCCTCCCCCTCCCTTTTGCCCCCTCCTCCCCCTCACCTTTTGCCCCCTCCTCCCTCTCTCCCCATGTCTCCCCCTCCTCCCCCTCCCCTCCCGTTTGCCCCCTCCTCCCCCTCCCCATGTCTCCCCTCTCCTCCTTTCTGCCTCCCTCCTCCCCTTTCCCCCCCCCCCCCCGTCTCCCCCCCCCCCACCTGTCCGAGCTCCAGCAGCCGGCCCACCAGCTCGGGCAGTTTGAGCGCGGCCACGGAGCCGCTCGCAGCCACCAGCACCCGGCGCATCCCGGCCGCCTCTGGCGCGCTGACCTCTGGGAAATGTAGTCCCCACGATACGACCATCCTCATCCTTTGAGCATGCGTGGCTGCTTCCATCAACCTCCTGCGAGTGGCGGCTTCTTCCCTCCCCCTCCCCCCCCCCCACCCTCCCACCCCCCCCGCCCCCCCCCCCACCCTCGCCCCCCCCACCCCCCCCCCCCCGACGCGCCAGGAGGGTCGCGGACAAACGTCCTTCCGGACCCTTCCAGTGGAATGGCCTGCGCCGGAAGCCATTGAACTGGAGGCGAACCATCGCCGGCAATGGCGGCCGAGGAATCCCGCAATGCATTGCGAGAGAAAGCCCCCTATTAAAATAAATGGCCCTCTCCTGCTCCTTGGGAGAGGTCTTCACCAATACCCCAGGGGACTGCATTCACCAGGCTCAGCCCTGTCGAGACCGGGTTTGGGGGGGGGGGGCGGGCGTCGAAAGGGTGCGCCTCATTCGTGCCAGCCCTTGGTACCCACTCGACGGCCACGGGGATACAGCGCCTGTCCGCGTGCCGGAGGCCCCCCCACCGCCACCCCTTCCCAGACCGTTTCCGACATCACCCGGATGAAGAGAGCAGCACCCTCTCCGCCTAGCCAGTCGGGGACCCCCGCCTCTAGATACTTGGCCGGCGGAACTGCAGACCACCCCTACCCCTGCTCCCCGCAGGCCCCGTAGACAGAGGAGGTCACCAATGCGACTGAATCTGTAGTCTTGGCAGTTTTTTTTTCGTCCAAAGACTGGGGTGGGGGGGGGGGGCTCTGATCTAAAAGAGGGGTGAATGTTTCCTCCATTGTATATAGTTATGGTTGACTACTGTATATAGGGAGCTGGCCCGCCCACTGATGACTCGTACCCATGACTCCTCCCCCAGGGTCCTGGGCCATAAAGGTCGAGCCACCTCTCCCTTCCCTCCATGTCCTATACCTGGATCCAGGCCAGTGAGGTTCTTCTGTCTATTAAAGCCTATCGTTCCTTCAGCCCTAGTCTTTGTGGTTCCTGATAGTGCACGACATAACTCTTGCACTTCAAGTGAGATGTCTGTTTGTGAAATGTACCTAAACCCCCCTCAATCTAACCTTATCCCTTAAGATAGATTTTATTCCATAATTGTATTAACTTATTCCGTAACAGTGGTTCATTGTTCATTTTGAAATCTAATGGCGAAGGGGAAGAGCCTGTCATTGTGCCGCTGTGTGCTTGTAATCATTCTTCTGTACCTCCTTCCCGAAGGTAGCAGTGTGAAGAGGGTGGTGGGGGCTGTTGAGGTTAGGCAGTGTCTGTGCTCATTCAGAAATCTGATGGTGGAGGAGAAGAGG